>NC_045445.1:13883165-13899733 GCF_002776525.5 Piliocolobus tephrosceles | reverse complement strand
GTGGTGGTGCATGCCTGTAATTCCAGCTACTCGGGAAGCTGAGGCAGGAGAATCTCTTGAACCCGGGAGGTGGAGGTTATGGTGAACCGAGATCACACCGTTGCCTGGGCAACAAGAGTGAAACTCTGTTTCAAAAAAAAAAAAAAAAAAAAGACTTAACCTAGAACTCATATTCTCAGTCTATTGTTTGTTTGCTTCTTTACTCTAGTGGTTTAAATCTGCCTTAAAGAGTCAAATAGTATAGAGTGTAACAACATATGGAACAGTGGAAAGTGGACTGAAAAGGAATGCCAGTGGTTCTTCATTCTGCAGCAATAGCACTTAATGAATGAGCCAACCATCGTGCCTTTCAGACCTTATTAGGCCCTCAGGGAGCCTTCTAGGACATCTTGTCCTACCCCTTTATTTTATACCTGAGGCCCAGAGGGGAAGTTAACAAGGACTAATGAAGGGTAGACCTCAGGTTACCCAGTGGCCTATTCATTAAGTATTCTTTCCACTACACGACAGAACCCCTGAACATAAAGAAGTCACAGATCACAGATTTGCAATAAAGCAACCAATGACTTTATCAAGAATTGTGGTTAAAATAATAACAGCCACTATTCGTTAAGTACTTTATGTGCGTTATCTCATTTATTGGGTCACAACATGTAATAAGGAGTCTGATCCGATTTTTTGATGTTTGACTGCTGGCAGCTTTTAAGCCCCAGTCCCCTCTTCCCATTGTTCCCCACATCTGGGCAAGCTTTTAAGAAAGCTTGGGCACTACCTCCTTTAGTGCTGGCAGGATTCAAACCACATAAGCCCCTGACCATGTGTGGGAACTCATACCCTTGTCCTACCTCCTGGCCACAATAAAACCCCCGTCCAATCTTCTTTTCTGGCTCTCTTAAGCCAGTTTTGGGCCGGCTTGGGATGCCTGCCCTGCTCTCCCTTGGAGAGCCCCAATTATGCAAGTAACAAACCATTTCATACACTTTTTGTTTGTGTTTGGCATCATCAGTCTTGACACTGGACCAAATTTCGGGTAGATGGTCGCAACAGAACTCAGAGGTATGTGCCATTATAATCAGCATTTTGCAGATGGGGAAGCTGAAGAATAGAAAGGTCAACATAATATACAGAGGCTTCTAAAAGGCTACAAAAGTATAGAAACTACCTCTGAAAATAAATATACCGCTAAGATTTCAATTCAGACCCAAGAAAATGTGATAGTTTGTGTGTGCTATTGAAATATAAGCAAAGAATCTATGATAAATCTTTGACTCCTAGTTGAAGTTCTTGCCCAAGGTCACACAGTTACTGATGGGGCTGGACTTGAAACCCAGGCACTGGACTCTGGAATCTACACTCTAAGCATCTCAAACTGATATTGGTCCAATTGCAAAGCCTGTGCTCTTTCCACTACAGCAGGAAAGTAAACCCGGATTGCATAAAGCTATCGAAAGGCTGTGTCTACAATAATGTTAAGAGTATATGCCAGGCATTGCTAAATCTTTTATTTAATCTTTTCTACAACTCTGTAAAGTCAATACCATTATTGTCCCCATTTTACAGATAAGGAAATTGGAGGCTCAGAGAGCTTAGGAAATAATATCCAAGGTCACAGAGGTTCTTGCGAAGCCTCTGCTTACTACCTGTGTGATCTTGGATATTATTTGTCTTGAGAAATTACATGGGTTGATTTATTAGAGGTCATAGTCTAATGTTCATTTGGAATGTGGAGTTTTGGATTCTTCCAGGATCATAATAATAAAGGTAATATTTTCCCTGCATTGAGTGACAAGCCCCTTATATACATTCTCCTAGTTAAACTTAGAGCAATGCTATAAAGTAAGTGCTGCTATTATTCCCATTTTGCAGAAGAGGTACTTGAGTCTAAGAGAGGTTCACAAATGAAAGCAACCTAAGCTATGAACCTGGGTAGAAGCTGAAATTTAAAATCCAACTGGTTACACTGGCCAAGCTCTGAAAGACTTACTGGCTTCACAATTTGAGCCCTAATTCTTTCCTCGCCCCACTGAAAGTACACAATATCTAGCAAGAACCTCACCATATCTTTGGGATTTTAACACACAACCAGCTGCCCTGCCACAGCCCTCCCGCCATCAGCACCTCGTGAGCTGTTGCAGCATATTCCTCCTCAGCACCTCCTGTCAGATTCCTCATTCTTGCTGATTTCAGAGCCTGCGCTGCCACTGGAATTGCCCTTGCTGCTGTAGCTATTCAGGCATCACATGCTGCAAGTCCTTGTTATCTCTA
This sequence comes from Piliocolobus tephrosceles, assembly GCF_002776525.5. Taxonomy (NCBI): domain Eukaryota; kingdom Metazoa; phylum Chordata; class Mammalia; order Primates; family Cercopithecidae; genus Piliocolobus; species Piliocolobus tephrosceles. The sequence goes on along the minus strand of NC_045445.1, from coordinate 13,897,468 downwards.
GGACAGCTCTTTTTCGTATGTTAAGGACTTATTCAGTAGAAAAGGAAGAAGAAGGAAAGGAGAACCTTCTGCTGTCCATACATTTCCTGAAGCTTGTAGCTCTGGAAATGGAAATCCATGTACCCAGAAAGGAGAATGCTGAGCCAACCTACAGAAAATGGAGAAGAATGCAGTTACTGGAGGAGGCCCAAGAGTGGTCCTCCAGGACCATAAACTCCTGCAAACAAATTCAGCCCTCCAACAAAAACTGAAAAGTGGATGGAATTTCTTCTGATTTCTTTACCCCAAATTAGAATGTGATTCTCGCCACCTTATCATGCAGGAAGTCTATGTTCACACAAGATGGAGATAATAATAGGACTCATGTTGATTCTAACAGGAATGGAGAAGCATCACCTGCAGGCTTAATTTTAAACTTCAGTTTTTCCTATCTTTGATGAATCATAGATTTTAGGGGGCAACAGGGAGCCTAAAAGCAGTGAAGGTACTTTGGTAGGAGTAGCAAGAGCACTTGAGTTGATGGAAGGAGGTCTGGCTAAGCTTGTTAGTTGTTCCAACTCGGTCACTGAAAAGCAGTGTAACCTCAGACAAATGCTTTCTTTTCTCCTCTCAAGCCTTCCAAGTCCTACCTCATTTGAACTTCAATATTCTATGCCTTTTTTTTTTTCTTTTGTACAGCTCTAGCCCTATTTGGTTTTATTCAAGAAAATGACAAAGTGGCATCAAGTGTCTCATCATGTATGCCAGGCACTGTGTAAATTCCTCAAATGGAACTACATACAAAGAGCTTGGGAGGCACAAAGACAGGGATAGTCAGGGTAAGAATCTGAAAGGAGGTGCCACTGAAGCTGTGCCTCGAAGGATGAGAGGCAGAAAACAAGACCAGGCAGCCAGAGGAGCAAACACTCTTCACTGCCTCTGAAATTGTCGAAGGATCTAGAAGAACCTGGTTTGTTTCAGGGAACCTGGGAATCATGGGAAATTTGGTATTGCTCTAGAGGAAGAGTGTGTTGATATGAAACAAGACCAAGGAACTAAGAAGTCAGGAACAGATCACGGAGGGCCTTGGATGGCTTGCCAAGGATCTTGTATTTTGTCCTGTGGGTAGCACAGGTTGCCAACAGAGTTGGTTTTTAGCAGCAGCATCATATAATCAGATTTTTTCATAGGAAAACTGCTCCGGTTTCAATATGAAAGATGACCTGGAACAAGGTGACCCTGGAACCCTGGAGGCCAGTGGGATGCTAGTGCCTGCATTACATTCCAGCCAAAGATAAGGACCTTCTGGTTGAAAGGCTGTAGGTTGGTTGCTAATGATCTCTGCCTGCTGACATTCAGGCCCCTGTTTATTCCCCTCCCCATTGAGTGTGGCCTGCACCTAATGTCTCACTCCTATAAACAGAATACAGTAAAGGTGGTGGATGTCTCTTCTGAGATTAAGTTACAGAAAGGCTATGACTTCCAAAACCAGCTGCCATGTCGTGAGCGGCCCTATGGAGAGGTTCAGATGGCAAGTGGCTTATGTCTCTGGCCAAAACCCAGCTAGACCCAGAGGCCTGCCGACCAGCCACTTGAGTGAACTGGGAAGTAAATGTTCTGAGGCAGGCCGACAGCCACATCAGTGACCTGGGAAATGGATCCTACCCCAATGGAACCTTGAGATAACTGCAGTCCTGGCTAACTCCTTGACTGCGTCCTTGTAAGAGATCCTGAACCAGGTGGGCCACACCAAGATTCCTGAGCCACAGAAACTGGAATTAACAAGTAGGGTATCTGTTGTTTTATACTGCCAACATTTGAGATAATTTCTTACACAGCAACAGATAAGTAATATAAGCCCCAATAAGGCAGTGGCAATGATAAGCAGATGAATTCTGAAAATGTGAACAAGCTGGCTTGGTGTGTGAGAATTAAACAGATATCTAGGCAGACATTGATGCTGTTTAATTAAAATGGAAAATAAAGTAGGAGGTGTCGCTTTGGGGAGGAATATGATACACTAGTTTGCTGGCCAAAGTTTGAGGGCCTGTGGGACACCCCTGGAAATATACTTAGGAGGCAGCTGGACTCAAAGGGCGGAGGTTTAGGAGAATCATATGGACTGGACATTTAGGAGTATTAATGTAGAGGTGGCTTAGGAAGTGCAACACTGAAGTCCTGGAGATCCTCAACGTTTCATCAAACTAGGGTTATTGTGTGTATGTGTTTTTGTGGGTACTATGTATGTATATCTTCTCCTAAGCAACTACATCGCATCCTAAAAAAAAAATTTCCGTATCTTTGCAGCCATATTTGGGTTTTCATTTTACCTCACTAAAGACTCCAAATATGAGTAAGTCTCTTCACCTTTCAGATTCACCTGAGCCCTCTCCAAATTGGACAAGTTCCCTTTTTAAGAGCGCTGCATAAATCTGCTGTTGATTTCTGCTGCTTGTAATTATTGGCAACATCTCTAGAGTTCATATATTGTTTACACACTCAGCCTAATTTATTCTTCCCAAAGAAATTATATAATGTGGCATAGCAGGAGAGCTTGTTAGAAGAAACACAGTACATCAAGAGTCTAGAAGATGTCAAGTTGACCCAGAGATCTTTATCAGGGGTTGGTAGTGGTGAGTGTGTTTCTAGCTAACCTGCAGAATGTAAACAGAGCCTGCAGACAGACTGAAAGACAGCTCTATCAGCTCTGCTGGAAGTGTTGACAACATTATCCTACCCAGGGTGTGAGCACAGAAGTTTGTTACTATTCCAATTTTGCTGAGCTGCTTGGGGCTTTTGACATTACAGATATCCTGTTCCTGCACATAGAGTCTCATAGAAGAATCTTAAAGTTAGAAAGCACCTTAGAGGTCTTCTCAGAAAAGAATGCACAGACCAATTCTGAATGTTTGGAACTATCTACTTGCAAATAATGGTATTTCAATTGCACAATTAATAAAGCAACAAATAGAATCATTTTCAATTGAGCAATGCTAGTAGATGGAATATGTTTTTATTAACTTACAAAACCACATTAAATTTGATGGGGCAATGGTTCATTTGAACAAAAGTGATGTAGATATTAATGTGATTATACATGGAAACATATAGTACCAAACTGAAGTCACATATCAAAATCCATTCTTTTCACTTTAAAAGTTTAAGAACTGGCCAGGCGTGGTGGCTCATGCCTGTAATCCCAGCACTTTGGGAGGCCGAGGCGGGCAGATCACGAGGTCAGGGGTTCGAGAACAGCCTGGCCAACATGGTGAAACCCCGTCTCTACTAAAAATACAAAAATTAGCTGGGCAAGGTGGTGGGCACCTGTAATCCCAGCTACTCGGGAGGCTGAGGGAGAATTTCTTGAACCCGGGCGTCGGAGGTTGCAGTGAGCCGAGATTGTGCCACTGCCCTCCAGCCTGGGTGACAAGAGTGAGCCTCTCTCTCAAAAAAAAAAAAAAAAAAAAAAAATGTTAAGAACTTAAACTCCTTTTCTTGTGCTATCTCTGTTCATGCTACCTCTGTCTCTAGTCACCCCCAGCCAGGGTGAAGAAGAGACTCACCCTGCTTACCTACCTCTTGATCTTACCACTTCCCATGCTCATTGCTACTGGACTCAGTTAGAGATTGCTTTCTTGCCTTAACCAAAATCAGACAGCCTCTTGGCTATTCTCTCTGCCTCTTGCCTCTTCCTTTTCCAATTTGTCCTTCACACCGTAGTCAGCTTGATCTTTATAAAGCACTGACCAAAATCATTTCATGGTTTCCACTGAGTACAGAATCAAGTCACAACCCCTTAGCATGACATTCAAGGCCCACGAATGTGACCTTTTCTACCTCTCCAGCCTCATTTCCCGTGACGTCACTCTATCTGCTCCCTCCAAAGCCATGTTCTTTAACCACATAAAGTTCCCTGACTCCAAGATAGATGGCTGTGTTTTTTGCATGCCGTTCTATCAGCCCGGAATGCCCACCACCCCTTCTTTTCCTGTGAAATTTCTATGTATACTATAAGGCTCAGCTTAAATATTCTCTTCTCCAGGAAGCCCCTTCTTTGACTCTCTCATGAACCCTGGCTCTACCATGAAATGGTTCCCATTTCATTTTGTCTCAAGAATGAGACCTGTTGACCTTCTCTCTCCAAACCTACATTGTGAGCCACATAACTTCCTTTTGTTCCCAGATCGTTGCACACTTCCTGACACATAGGTTGCCTCCAAAGTGTTTATAGAGTAAATAAATCATGGGCGTTAGGAAAGCTTTTTAACATATTTCAAAAGTCCTTGAAGGTTTCATGTTTAGATAAAAACTGAAGTTCATTAAATGTTTTGAATACTGTTTAATAAGTATGATACATTTTTTATTTTTGCTCATCGGGGATTGCCAAGATCCACATATAAAAACATATTTGTCATCAGTTAATAAAATGTAAGAGTAAAATAAACATGGTAATTTAAACTTCAGTTACATTTGATTGACATTTTCATAGAGAATACATACTTTAAAAAGAAACAAGCTCTTAATTACTTCTTTAAATAGGACCCTTTTGTCAATGAAAATTTTATTTAATACAGAAGTTCTCACTTTTAAAATTTTTGAGGACAGTTGCTACCGCAGAAACCCACTTTGAAATTCTAGACTTTTAGTAACTAAAAAGATTACTTTGTTTTTCTTTTGGGAATGTTTTGTCCTTTTCTATACACCCTCAAACTGAGAAAGTGTTTCTGGTGGAGGTGGAAAGAACACATTCAGCCTTATTAAAGGCTGGTTGAGGGTAGTTGTAAAAATCATTGAACAGGGAGGGAGAATACCCAAGATCTAGTTCACTGACTCTGGCATTAACAAGCTATGTGACCTTGTTATGCCCGTGTCTCTCCGGGCCTCAGTTTCCCTGTTTGTAAAGTGAGAATGCTGGATTAGGTGATTTCTGAGGACTTTTCCTGTTCTAACAGACTAGGCTAGCAGAATGCATTTGGATTGAGGTAGCAGCTGGTTAGTACAATAGTCCCTAGCGCTGGACAGGTTTCTCTCAAACACCTGTCCTAGTATCAGCCACCAGAGCCCCAGGTGTTTTTTTAAATTCAAATAGCCACTTTATTGAATATAATTTAATACCATAAAATTCATCCGTGTAAAATTTAAAATTCAATGGATTTTAGAATATTTGCAGTGGTGCAACCATCATCCCAATCAACTTTAGAACATTTTCACCATGCAAAAAAGAAACCCTATACACATTAGCAGTAACTCTCTATTTCCTCCCAACCCCTCCAGCCATAGGTAACCACTAATCTAATTTCTGTTTCTATAGATGTGCCTATTCTGGATATTCATACAAATTGAATCATACAATATGTAATCTTTTACAGTTGGCTTCTTTCACTTGTTAATGTTTTCAAGGTTCATCAATGTTCATCATTTATTTTTCAAAAAACAACTTGACTGGGCATGGTGGTTCACACCTGTAATCCCAGCACGTTGAAGGCTGAGGTGGAAAGATTGTTTGAGCCCAGGAGTTCAAGACCAGCCTGGGCAACATAGTGAGACTTCATCTCTATGAAGAATAAATAAAAAACATTAGCTAGACGTGGTGGAACATGCCTGTAGTCTCAGCAACTTGGGAGGCTCAGGCAGGAGAAGCACCTGAGCCCAGGAGGTTGGGAGCTTGAGGCTGCAGTGAGCAGTGACAGAGCCACTACACTCCAGCCTGGGAGACAGAGTAAGACTCAGTCTCAAAAAATAAAATTAAGCCAGGCACAGTGGCTCACACCTGTAATCCTAGCACTTTGGGAGACCAAGGTGGGCAGATCACTTGAAGCCAGGAATTTGACACCAGCTTGGCCAACATGGCAAAAATCCATATCTACTAAAAATACAAAAATCAGCTGGGCATGGTGGTGCGTGCCTGTAGTCCCAGCTACCGGGGAGGCTGAGACAGGAGAATCATTTGAACCCTGGAGGTGGAGGTTACGGTGAGCTGAGATCGTGCCACTGCACTCCACCCCGGGTGACAGAAGGAGACCCTGTCTCAAAAAAATAAAGAATAAACTTTACTTTTCAGAACAGTTTTGGAATTACAGAAAAATTGGGAAGATTGTACAGAAAGTTCCCATATAACGCCATATCCCATTTCCCTTATAATTAACGTCTTACATTTGTATGGTACATATGTTATAATTAATGAACCAATACTGATATGTTATTACTACATAAACTCCATACTTTATTCAGATTTCCTCAGGTTTTCCCTAAAGTCCTTTTTCTTTTCCAGGATCCTATCAGAATACCATAATACATTTACATTACGATAGTAGTCGAGTCTGCTTAGGCTACTCGTGGCTGTTTCCTAGCCTTTTGTTGTTTTTGATGACCTTGACAGTTTTGAGGATTGCTGGTCAGGTGTTTTGTAGAATGTCCCTCAACTAGAATTTGTCTGATGCTTTTCTCATGATTAGACTGGGATTATTGTTTTGGGGAGGAAGACTGCAGAGGTAAAGTGCCATTCTCATCACATCATATCAAGGCTACATACTATCAACATGATTTATGACTGTTGATGTTGACCTTGATAATCTGGATTTGATAGGGTTTGTTGGGTTTCCCCACTGCAGTTATCCTTTTTGCCTCTTTTCCATACAGTACTCTTTGGAAGGTACTCACTGTGAGTAGCCCACACTTAAGGCATAGGGAGTTGTGCTCCTCTACCCTGATCCAGAGTATCTACATAAATTACTTGGACTTCTTCTGCACAGATTTGTCTCTTCCTCTCCTCTCATTTATTTGTTTTCTTGTTTATTTATATCAGTGTGGATACACGCATTTTTAATACTTTAGGTTATAATCTGATACTGCTTTATTCATTTTGTTTCTCAAATTGTTCCAGTTTGGTCACTGGGAGCTATTTTAATTGGCTACCATGTTCCTTTGACACAGAGCATCATTGTAGTTTGTCTTCTCTCTCCTTCTCCCTGTTTGTCTCTATCTCTCTCTCTGTCTGTCTGTCTGTCTCTCTCTTTTTCCTTTCCTTACTTTCCATCACTGCAAGATGCAACAGGCTTATTTTGTATATTTCTGGCCCCAGTCCTAGAATCAGTCATTTTCCCAAAGATCCCTGGTTCCTTTTATTGAAGAATAATATTATAAACTAAGATCTGGGCACTCGGTGTATTCACTGTAACTGGGATGTCTTTGCTTCCAGGTCCTCTCAGCTGACAGAACAACGAAATATGTGTGTGTATACTAGCCCCTGTACATACTAGTACTCGATTTCTTTTCATTGCAGAATACTATTCATTATATGGATATATTGAATGTTATTTACCTATTAATCACGTAATCGACATTTAGGTTGTTTCTACTTTGGACTGTTATGAATAGTGCTGTTACTAACATTAGTTTCCAGATTTTTGCGTGAAAATATGTTTTCATTTTTCTTGGATATTCCTTAGAGTGGAATTGCTGGGTCATATGGTAAATCAATGCTGAACCTTTTAAAGTACTGCTGGACTTGTTTCAAAGAGTTTTGCACTCTCACTAGCATTGAAAAAAGATTCCAATTTTTCCACATCTTTGGCAACACTTGTTACTGTCTACTTTTCAATTGTTATTGTAATAACCATGTTATTTGTGAGTGGTATCTCATTGTGGTTTTGATATGCATTTCCCTGATGGCTAATGATGTTTAGCATCTTTTCATAGGCTTATTGTCCATCTGTACATTTTCCTTGGGGAAAAAAATGTCTACTCAAGTCCTCTGCCCATTTTTAATTGAGTTGTGTTTGTATTATTTAGTTTCAAGAGTTTTTGTATAGTCTAGACATGAACCCCTGATCAGATATATGATTTGCATATATTTTTTTCAATTCTGCAGGTTGTTTTTTCACTTTCTTGATGGTGTTCTTTGAAGCAAAATATTTTTAATTTTTATGAAGTTCAATTTATTTATTTTTGTGTGTCTGTTTATGCTTTTGGTGTCATATGGCTTTCTTTTCATTATTAACGGTGAAGACTGATTGTGCCTTCTTTTATATCAAGAACTAGCCTCAGCAATGAGAAGCATCACTCATGGTGGGAAGTACACAATCTGACCAGAGAACACTCCCTCTTTTCTGAAAGGTCAACAGAGGCTATTGAGAAAGTGATCATAATTGCTTACATAAGCCAAATGTGGTGGCATGTGCCTCTGGTCCCAGCTACTCAGGAGGCTGAGGCAGGAGGATTGCTTGAGCCCAGGAGTTTGAGGCTGCAGTGTACTATGATGGAATCTGTAAATAGTCACTGCACTCTAGCCTGGCAACATAGCGAGATCCTGTCCCTAAAAAAAGGTGTTTTTTTTTTTTCAAATTTACAAAGAGAATAATAACTAACACATACTGCACAATGTGTGCCAGGCACTGTGCTTAGCCCTCAAAGCACTGTTTTTTTTTTTTTGTTGTTGTTGTTGTTGTTGTTTGTTTTTTTTTTATTTTAAATTTTTTTTTTTTTTTTTTTTTTTTTTTGAGATGGGGTCTCGGTTTTTCTCCCGGGCTGGAGTGCAGTGGTGCCATCTCGGCTCACTGCAAGCTCCACCTCCCAGGTTCACACCATTCCCTGCCTCAGCCTCCCAAGTAGCTGGGACTACAGGACCACGCTTGGCTAATTTTTGTTTTTTTAGTAGAGACGGGGTTTCACCGTGTTAGCCAGGATGGTCTCGATCTCCTGACCTCGTGATCTGCCCGCCTCAGCCTCCCAAAGTGCGGGGATCACAGGCATGAGCCACCTTGCCCAGCCAAAGCACTGTTTTTTATTGAATCCTTAACCACAAACTGGATACATTGTTGTCCCCACTTGACATTTCAACAAATTGAGGCTCAGAGTAAGTGATGTCCTCAAGAGCCCACAGCTGGTAAGAGATGGAGACAAAAAATTATAAATTCAATCTTGATTTTCACTGATCCTATTGGCTTCAAGTCCCCAGGGTACCCATTCCTAAACATGCAATAAACACCCATGAATATTCTGAGAGCCTCCTATAAAACAGGCATTGTGCTGAGTACTGGTGAAGAGTAGACACGGTCTTTGCCTTCATGGAACTCACAGCCTAGAAAGCAGACAAGAGGCAGAATCATACAATTAATTAAAATGATCACTGGAATCAGTGCTTGGAAAGACACCCAGAGCTATGACAGCTTATAACAAGGAGATCTGTCCTATTCTGGAGAAGGGCACCATGAAAACCTTTCTAAAAGAAGTGGTGCTAGGGATAGGCATCATGCCTCATGCCTGTAACGTCAGAATTTTGGAAGGCTGAAGTTGGAGGATTGTTTATGGCTAAGAGTTGGAGACCAACTTGGGCCACATAGCAAGACCCTGTCTCTCCAAAAATAAGAAAAGAAAAAGTGGCTGAGTGTGGAGGTTCACACCTGTAATTTCAGCACTTTGGAAAGCTGAGGCAGGAGGAGTGCTTGAGCCCAGGATTTCAAGACCATCCTGGACAACATAGTGAGGCCTCATCTCTATTTAACATCAATTAAAAAAAAAAAAAAAAAGTGGTGCGTGAACTGGGATGTTCGGAAGGACACTGGACTATTTGAGAAACAAGCTTGGAAAAGAACATTCTAGGTAGAGGAAATAGCAAGTTCAAAAGCCCTGAGGCAAGAAACCATGCATTTTTGCCAATAGATGTAATTGTTAGGAAATCTGTGCTTGGTGTGTGGATTTGGGGGAAATCCTACAGATGCAAAAAGTAAAATAGGTACTGTGCATAATAATCTTTATTTAAGACAATTACTGGACTTTAAAATGTGTTAACATGTGAAACTAACACAAACCATAATCTATTTATTCAACAAACATTTCTCAAAAGGAATCCAGGCTGAGGTTGAGTGAAGGAAGAGTAAGAGGTCCAAGGAGGTGAACCCAGAGAGGTAGGCAAGAGCTGGATCAGGCAATGCTTTTGAGAGTTGGGATATTTTTTAAAGTGCAATCAATAGGAAGCCACCAGAAAGTTCTTTAAAAAGTAACAATGAAAGGATTTATGTTGGGCAAGTGGAGTGAACGTTCTAGGGAAAATGGGTTGAAGCAGGCCGAGTAGAAGCAGTGAGAACAGGTAGAAGAAGGCCATGGCAGAGGTCCAACAAGAAATGACACTGGTGGTGTGGATGAGGATGGTGACGATGGAAAGGAGAGACACAGCATGTTGTGTGTATTCCACTCAGCTGGTTGGTGCTCACCTAACCTCTCCTCTGCCTGACCTGGGAACCCACCCCTGGGCTTGCTCTCTGCCCCCTTCTCAAGAGGGCAGTGAGGGTTGATCGGGCCCCTGCATTTAAGCGCCTTCTGGTTCCTCAGTGGCCCCAGCTCCCCGCAGCCCAGGCTGTTCAGCTTGGCGCCCAAGGAGGTCTTTTTCTCCAGTGAGTGGGTCTGAAGAATGACGGAGCTGCTCACTAATCTGATCCTGCTCCTGCTTACTGAGGAGGGGAATTGGCAGGGGGTTGCTCTGGTGTGCTTGTCCTGCTTGTGTTAACTGCAGGCCCCAACCTGGAGAAAAGCTAGAGGATTACTGCTCCTGGGGCTCCCTGCCCCCTCCTCGCCCCAAAATAGCTGAAGGAAAGGCTTGAACTTTTCTCTTTCACAAGGAGACACAATTTTGTATTTGTGATAGGGAGAGAATATATTTTAAACCTGCCTTTTCTAGTGATAACAGGAATGCAATCTTATTAGAGAAAGTTGGAAAATACAAGAAGGATGACTAACCAGTATTCATAACACTACCCTGCATTTTTGCATGTCTCTCCAGTCAAATATACTTATTTTTAAATAGTCAAGGTCATATACACTGAATATAGTTCTGTGTATCTTGCTGTTTACATTTTGTGCTTTAAGCTTTTTCCTGTGTCATTAAAAATTTCTCTGTAAATTATTTTCATATCTGCAAAGTAGACTTTTTAAAACATTTTACTTAACCTTTCTCCATCTGTTGGACATTTGGTCTGTTTGGAACTTTTTTGCATAAGAAGGGCTGTGATGAATATCTTTGCTATAAATCTTTGGCTGCATTTTGGATGAGCCTCTTCAGCCCCCACCTTCACCCCCTCCTAGATTTCTAGAAGGGGGATTAATGAAGGAAGTTGTATAGTCAGAAGATAGGAAAGCAGAACTCTTCCTAGGGTAATTCCCACCAAAAAGTAGCTCTGCGCCTATCATAGATGCTACAAAATGGACTAGTCATTTTCCTTCGGTAAGGACTTGATGCTTCCCACATCACTTTCATTCACCAAGAGGTGGCTAGTAGGTGTCTCTGTGTCAGGAATTACCTCTCTCTAGAGACCTGGCTGGATTATGGCTTTGAGGGGCAGCTGGGGCTGTGATTTCACTGGTTTCTCTCTTGGTTTTGTGGCCGCCAGAGGAAAGAGTACCCTCCCAGCCCACGGAGTGTGGTTCCACTGCGCCGCGGTAGAACCAGCTACGCAACCTTGAGCACCGTCATTTCCCCTTTTGGGGCCAGTTTCCTCCTATGTAAAACAAGGAAGAGGAGGGAGGAGGAATTGGAGTTTGACCAGATTTCATTATTGTTGCTGTTTAAGCAGCAGAACCCTTGTTATAAATTAAACCTTATCAGAACCCCAATGTATAAAACTGATTAAGGTACAGTTCCCCTGACAGACATTGAGTGGGGAGGAGTGGGGGAGGGGCCCCAGTTTGAAAACTCCGGCCTGGAAGATGAAAGTTTCATTCTAGTTCAGTTCAGTTCTCTTCCCTATTGCTGAAGGAAAGAAAAAAAAATCTTTCATCTGTATTTAAATCCTCCTAATGTGCTGATTGATGAAATCTTTTCTCTTAAAGGCAATTTGGAAATCAGACAAAGTGAAGCACAAAGCCATGGATGTTTAGAGAGCGAGCGAGCAGTATGTGAGACACGCTAAAAGGGTGACCCTGGCACTTCTAAGAAGGCAGCAGCACAATGGACTCTTCGAAAGAAGCAGTGTCAGAGTTTATTCCCCTGTTGGCACCGCCTCCCACAGTGGGGGCGAATTGCTTGTTTTTATCCTCCCTTTCCTGGAGTCATTTCAGACCAAATTTGAGTCCACAATTGCTAGCAATTGGAAACACAGAGTAACCTACGGACAGGTATTTTATTGAAGGCCAAACACGGTGAAAAATATGATGGGGGCATAGATAGGACAAAAAGAGTTTCCTCTTGCCCCTGGGTTTTTGGAGCACCCGGGTTGAGGGGCAAGGGGAGATGAGACTCACCGACCAGGCAGCTTGCGGGTTTGCTCCAATCACAGCAGCAAGGGTTGAAGCACCAACCAGCCAGGAGGGGCGCGAGGTCTGCGTTCCCGGGATAGGGAGAAGGGAGAGTGGTACCGAGGCAGAGATTGAACCCGAACCCGAGCCCCAGCCCGAGCCTGAGCCTGGACACGCGGCAGGACCAGGAGGAGGACTGGGTGGAGGGCACAGCGTGTGGGTCTGTAAATCAACGCCGGCCCCCTCCCACCCCATGCTGCACAGTACGGGATGGAGTGAGGGGGATGAGGGGTGGCAGTGGAAATGTCTTAGGGGGCTGGTGCTGCCTTCCCAGGGAGACCCAACCTTTCTTGGAGAGGCGGAGTGGGTTTAGTCTCCAGGATCCTCAGTGATGTGTAAAAAGCGGGCACGACCCCCGAAGCCTCAGAAAACCCCCTCCCCACCCCATCCCCCAGGCCCTCCCCGGCCCGCAGGTGAATGACTGGCTCGCACAAAGGAAGCCGGCTGGAAATGTGGAATTCGGACCAATTTACGGGAGACTCTGTCGCCTAGGGTCCCAGCAGACCTCAAGCAAAGAAACCTGTGGTCAGTAGTGGATGAGGATAAAAACAGTGCACCAGGCCAAGCTTATTGGAAAGGCTGAGTTTAGTTATTCTGGGATAGCGAGGTAACAGGATTAAAGGGATTAAGGAAATCACCTCAAACAGCTGAGGAGGGGGTAAAAAAACACTGGTTCTATTTGTTTTCTTCCTAGGCCCCAAACAGATACACTGGGGCCGTGTGGCTGGGCGCGAAACTAAAGGCCCTTCGGGGGCACAGTGGAATGGCCAAGGGTCAGGAACTGGAGGAAAGTGGGGAGGGGGGAAGGAGTAGAAAGCGGGCTCGAGACTCTGGATGAAAAGGAGCCTTCTCTGGAAAACAAATAGGTGGACTGAGTTGACACGTTAAAAACAAAACGCCTGGGAGGAGTTTCGGAGATCTTTGAAAATCTAAGGAGTACTTTTTAATACCAAGTCTTCCAGCGCTGAATGTTGACTCGGCGGTTCAGCTACCAGGGTTGAAATGTATTTGTTTCCTGCTGGGGATCCCTGTAACCATTTATTTTTAATAGGATCATCGAGATTTCCGAAGGGTTTTCGTTTTGTAAATATTTCAGCTAGGCTCAAATGTCTTCCCGCCCCAGTGCACAAAGGTAAAAGTGCCCCGTTTTTGGTCGGTTTCAGCGGCCGCGCCTTTCCAGCCCCGCCTCGCGTGGCTGAGGCAGCAGACTCTTTCAGCAGACGCTCACTGCGATCAACAAGTGCGCGGCGGCGGGCTCTGCGCCTTAGCTACCGTGTGCCCGCTCTCGGGAGACGCTCCTAGAAGACAAGCCGCTTTCTGCTCCGAGTTTCAGTTGAGAATATTGGAAGCTAGTGTATGGTGGATAGCCAGTAGTTACAAGGAAACCATTTCAGATTATGCTTGCCTCCCCCCAGGTCCCACCCCGCCCCTAGGATGGGATCTCAGTTGTAAAACCGAGTGTTGGTCCCCTCCCCAACCCGCAAAAAAGTTTCAGGGCCGCAAAATTATCAGGACTCCATCATGTTGGTTATAAAATTTATTGATCTCTCATTTAGGAATTAAGAGTAAAAGCTTGAAAAACCTGAAACAAAGTAGCCCCTCCCCACTACCCAAACGAAATCTGAACACATTAGCGCGACGAAATATCAAACAGATCACGGCAGAAATCACCAACTCAACATGACTGGACAGAAGCTGTCCCGCGGCCAGGGGCGGCGAGGCGGGAGACACACGCACACCTGGCTATAAATTAACATTGGCTTTAGCTGCCGCGCCGCTTGGAGCGGTCAGCGCCCCCAAAAAACCACGAGAAAAACAGACGCGACACGACTGGGGGCGTAGGCGTTGCAGTTCTCCATCTAGCCTCACCCGATACTATGTTTCTCCCATTCACTCCTTGGCTAACTGCAAACTAACAAGACAACATTTTCAAATGTAACAGAATAACCCCGGAACTCAGGAGGAGGAGTGGGGGTGGGGGGGCTGTTTTTTTCTTTGCAAATAACACAGCAATTCCCAGTCTACAAAGGTGAAAG
>NC_045445.1:13787993-13863165 GCF_002776525.5 Piliocolobus tephrosceles | reverse complement strand
CCAAAATAAACGTGCAGTTTTGCTGTTACACTTGCCTACCCGCTGGTTCTTTTGCGCCCGCTCGGCTGGTCTTAGAAAAACAAGACAGAGACCATCCTGGCTAACACGGTGAAACTCTGTCTCTACTAAAAATACAAAAAAATTAGCCGGGTGTGGTGGTGGGCACCTGTAGTCCTAGCTACTAGGGAGGCTGAGGCAGGAGAATGGCGTGAACCTGGGAGGCAGAGCTTGCAGTGAGCCGAGATTGCGCCACTGCACTCCAGCCTGGGTGACAGAGCAAGACTCCGTCTCAAAAAAAAAAAAAAAAAAAAAAAGAAAGAATGAATAAAACCTATGATTTCATAGCATAACAGAGTGACTATAGTCAATAATAACTGTACATTTTTAAATAACTTAAAGAGTGTAATTGGATTGTTTGCAACTCAATGGATAAATGCTTGAGGGGATGGATACCCCATTTTTCATGATATGCTTATTTCACGTTGCACGTCTGCATCAAAACATCTCATGTACCCCATAAATATATATATACCTATTATGTACCCCCCCAAAATAAAAAATAACAATAAACAAATAAAGCTGGAGTGGCCCTTGCTTTTCTTCAGAAATGGCTGGTCTCCTAGCTGCACTGTTTAGAGCCTTCAGTTTCAGCACTTCTGACAGAAAATTATTGTAGAGGCGGAACCAAACTAAGAAAGCTAAATTCTGATTTTGTATCCACAGGAGAAGATGCCCTAATCTGTGGCGGAATGGGACAGGAGGAAAGCCTCTGGGACTGGAAGAGTAGAGGGATGAATAAGTTACCTGGAGCAGTCAACTGTCTCTAGCTACCTGCTCTGCATCCTGGGTGAGCTTTGTGGGAATTTCAGGAGGGGGAGGAATTCAGGGGTGCTTTGGGTTTCAGAATGAGCAGAGTAGTGGATACTCATCTGCATTAGAGCTTCTTAAACCTTCTGCTGCCATCTTGGGTTTGTCTTTACATTTCCAGCCCTAAGGATGTAGGGCTAGTCTTTGGAACTCTACGGGAGAGGCATTCATTGTGTGCTAATAAGGATAGGGGTGCCACATTTGGAGATTGGATCTAGACAGTGTTCCCACAGTAATACCCCAAATCTGAAGCATTTCTCTCCTGTGACTTCACATTAGCGCTGAGAGTCAGTAGCAACCCCTGATAAAATTGGGTTCAAAGTTCCACTTACAATGTCACTTAAATTATGTGACTCTCAGTTGTCATATCTGTAAAGTGCAGCTGTTGGGGGAGAGGGTGTGCTGCTGTTACCTTGAATGTTTCAACCTCCCACCGTAGAGGATCATGCTCATATGACCTAGTTTCTATATATTTTGTTGAATAAATGCTTTTCAATTTGCTGTCTTTTGATCAATCTCCAGAGTCTTTGAATGCTTTTCTTTACAAATTTTTACTGGCTTAATTGATGCCGCTCCAGAAAAGAGGCTTCCTCAAGCCATTCCCAAAGTCACTGAATCTCTTTGAATGGTTTTTAGCAGGGGAGTGACATGGTCAGGTTTGTGGATTGGGATGATCATTCTGGCTGGCTGTTGAGCGTATTTCTCAGGGTGTTATGCGACTGTTAGATAAGACGGTGGATGTGAAAATGCCTGGTATGTGGTTGATAATAGATGCTCATTGTTTTGAATGTTAAATTGGTTGTTTCCTACCAGTCCAAGTGTGATCCTGGAGAAATTGCTTTCTGTCCCTGGATGTCAGTTTCTTCAACTGTAAAATACAGATGATCTTCCTGTTTTTTTATTTTTTAGTTTTTTTAAGTTTATTCTTTTTTATTGTTTGTTTGTTTCTGAGATGGAGTCTCTGTCGCCGGGCTGGAGTGCAGTGGTGTGATCTCGGCTCACTGCAAGCTCCGACTCCCTGGTTCAAGCGATTCTCTGCCTCAGCCTCCCAAGTAGCTGGGATTACAGGCGTGAGCCACCACACCTAGCTTATTTTTATATTTTTGGTAGAGACGGGGTTTCACCATGTTGGCCAGGATAGTCTCAATCTCCTGACCTCGTGATCTGCCCGCCACGTCCTCCCAAAGTGCTTTGATTGCAGGTGTGAGCCACCGTGCCCAGCCTAGTTTATTCTTTTATTCATTTATTATGATATTTTGTTCTCCCCTTTGTCTCAGTGACCCTCAGTCCAGATAACCTGGGTTCTCCTCCAGTCTATTTCGTTAGAGATTTAATATCTCTCATCTGACATAATTTTCATCTGATTTTTGCATTTCAGTTTCATTTAAAAAATATATGGTGGTATTCTCTGAAAAGAGGCGGCTATTGTGGGTGGCCCCCAGGAATAACTCTGTAAATTACAAAGGCGATTCCATTTTAACAGGTCTTTGTAGTCCCTTTTGTCCTCCTTTTGGTAAGTTATCCCTTACTTTTGAAAGCCACAAAGCGTTTGCTAAAGGAGGTCATAACGGAGGTCCAGGTAGAGATTAGACATACTATCTGACATGAAGAAAGTTTCATTATGGTAGAAAGGGAATAATCGATTGCTCAGCCATTTACAGTTGTATTAAGTCAAGACGTTGGGCTGATGTTAGTCTTGTTAAGTGCTTCTTTTTTATCAATTACTTTTTATCAGTTACTTCAACCTGGGCAGTGCGGGAGAGACAGATGCTGCTCTCCAGTAGCTCAGTCTATTAGAGGAGACATGTTGGTAACTGCAACAAAAGCCAGCCTCTCCTCAGGGTGTCTGCAAAGGTGTCCTGTGCTGCAGGAGTCGAGGGGTGGGAGGGATTCATTTTGTCTGGGATGATTTAGAAAGGAGTTTTGGAGAAGCTGGGCTCTGAGTTATAGTTTGTGCCTTGAAAAATCACAGATGGCAAGGATCCCAGATGAGGAAGCATCTAGCACAATGGCCCATGGCAAGGCATGTTTGGGAAATGGCAAGGCAATCGGTGTGGCTAAGAGGTAGAAGGTGCTGTAATGTAAGGTGGGCTTTGGGGCTAAATTGTGGAGAGCATTGAAGGCCAAGCCGATGACTTTGGCTTTGTCTGTGCAGTGAGGTGCCAGCGAATCCTCCTCCACCACCTGGTAGAATTTACATATAGTGTGTCAACAGTTTTTGAACAGGATAATGATCATTATTATAGTGACGTTCATAATCAGTTGTTCATTGTAATGAAGAAGTTTGGCCATTTTTCAGTGTTTCTGAGATATCAAGCCAAAAAACAAAATGCGTTAGTAATTGTTATGCACGAGAGAGGCGACATGGAGAAGTTGTGGAGTACTGCCTCACAACACACAACATCACAAGGCCAGCCAAATCCTTGGGTTAGAGTACTGGTTCTGTGGCATGCCAGCTGTATCACCAGGGTTATTCACTTATTCTCTGTTGGCCTCCATGGGCTTATCTGTTAAAGGGGCATGACGATTGCCTTCTGATGGTTATGTTATTGAAGCGATATAATAGATAAAAGCTTTTGTAAATTATAAAATAACAACTATTTTTTATGAAGAAGAAAAAGTTTAAATGAAGTTGCATTCCAGAGGAGAGGTTACTACAGGCATTTCAGTTCCTTTAGCCTGAAGCCGGAAAGGGGAGGAGTTCCCTCTCACTTTGACTGCCTACCCCAGGCCTTATTTTAGTTTTTCATTTTGTATGTCTTACAATCAGTCCAGCTCTAACATTTTTCTCCAAATCCAGCAACCTTTGAGTCTAACTTTATGCTCCCTCTAACCAATGGACTGTAGAGCATTCATTCATTCATTCGTTCATTCATTCATTCATTCATTCATTCCACAAGTGTTTATTGAATACTAACTCTTCTAGGCACTTGGAATACATCCGAGAATAAAACAAAGAGCCTTGCTCTTGTGGAGCTTACATTCCATTTGGCCTGGGGCAGGAGTGTGGGGGGTTTGGGGGGCAAGCAGTAAACAGTTAAATATCATAAAGTTACAAGTGTAGTGTATGAGAAGATGGCAAGTGCTATGAAAAAAAACAGGGCAGAGTAAGGGGAGTTGAGTGTGCTGTATGTTAGAGCAGTTTGCAGTTTAAATGAAAGAAAAAACTTATGTGAAAGGACTTTGTAAATGGAAAAGTCCTGAACAAATATTCAAGATGAATACTTTTAGACTAGTTTGAAAACTGCCAAGGTTGTCTGCATCCTTTTATAGCATCATCTGCTTCAAGGAACTTCATTCACTCATTCAATCAATCAATCAATATTTATTGAGTGCTCGCTTGGTTGAATGAATAAATGCTGATGATAATAATGATAGCTATTATTATGAAGTGCCTACTAAAGCATTATTTATGTATGTGATCTCATTTAATCCTTGTAACAACTCAGTAATGTAGACACATGTTCCCAAGTGAGCAGCACTCTAGAGTGTGGGCAATGAGTCTGATTAAGGAAATCGTTCTTCATTCTGAAAAGCAAATGCGGGAAGAAAATGGCTTTGATGAGGATTACTGATGTTTTTCAGGTTGTCAGGGTCAGCTGCTCAGCAAGTTCTGGCAGTGACTTCCTTTCCATTCCCTTTAGTGCCATTGCTTTATCGGTAGTCACCAGGGGACTCAAGACGTGGCTGTTTTAAAGTTCTCTAGGCTGCTGAAGTAGGCAGGTTGATGTGGTTGGTGGTCAAGTCTTAGCATACACAATTGAGGCCTCCTTGTGTTCAAATCCTCAGTTTCATAAGGTGAAGTCGCGTGTCCCTTCATTAGAGAGGAACCATATCAAGAATGATGTGAGTGAGTGGACCTTTTATGTTTCTTCGATTCTAGCTACTAAGCGAATAACACATATGTTTCCAGGTTGGAAGCACTAAGAAAGGAGATGAGGAGGAAAGGACTTGGAAAAGGTAAAATTGGAAACCAAGAAGAAAAGCAGATGAAAGTCCCTGGTCACAGTTCCAGGCTAGGCTGAACTCCGCTCAGTTAGGAGAAGGACCTAGTTCACTCTCCTTCCCCACTCCCATCACTCCCCCTTTCCCTCCTGTCTCCCCCTCCCCTGCTGTACTTTCCTTCCCTCCCCCTCTCCTCCTTTTCGCCTTCTAGAGCTGCAGTCCACTAAGTATGTGGCTATTACTGAGCTGGAGATCCAGCTAGAGATGACACTGCTTTCTGCTGAAGAAACTAAAAATAACCAGAGGGTGGGCTCTCAAACCCTGCCAGTTCTGCTCTTTTAATTTACAGCTCTTCATTCCATTTGTTTCCTTTCCATAGTCAAAGCCACTGCCTCACCATCTCTTTACTGGTTTATTCAAATAGCTGCTTAAATTCTAAGTTTTCTGCTATCCAGATGTAACCCTGCAACTTACCTGTATGGAGTCATTCAGTGGTTCTCCACTTCCTTTAGAATAAAACTAGGCTCTTGAATGTGGCCTGCAAGGATCTTCCTGATCTGGCCTCTACCTGTCTCTTCATTCCTTCCCGATTATGTGACTAGATCTTTATGTTTTAGCTCTAGTTTTACCTCCTCCAAGCAGAGCTCCCTGATCCCAGGCATGGTTGTGTTCTTGCCTGTGTAGATTTTTGTATATAATGTTGCTTTAACTACAGAGTGTCTTAATTGTCTTAATTGCTTTGCTCTCTCTGCACCAGATTGCCTGTTACTTGAGATCAGCTTTCCTCATTTTGTCCCCCACCTTTTTGTTTGTTCAGCCACCACATTTAACTGTGGGGTGACTTACCTTCTTGTCTGTCTGGCACACATATTTTAATTTCTCCCACCCAAGCCTTCCTTTTCAATTTAATTCCTTTTAGTTCATGCCAATTACCAGGCAGTGTGGCAGTTTCTGGGAACAGGAACATAAGGAAGATATAGTTGCTGTTTGGGGGGTCTCACAGTTTCATGGGAGACTGCTGGGGACAGAAATTCATCAATACAGTCCGTAGAGCCTTAAGACCCTTGGGAGAGTCCTCAGACCTTTCCACCAAATCTTCAACAGGAACAGCCCTGCTTGTCTCTCACTGTTGGGATTTTTGTAGAAGTTTTTGGAGGCAGTAGGGCAGCAAAGGCAAAAAAGCAAAAAAGTAGTTACTTAGATACCACTATTTTAAAGTAAAACCTACTGTGTTAAATACTGGAAAACAGTCTAAACAAAAGAGACACTCTGTCTTCTTGTTTGGCAAAAGTCTTTTTTTTTTTTTTTTTCTTGTTAAGGTCCAGGCATTCTGTTTATACTTCCAGTAAGTTTGGAGATAGGGGGGTGCCCTTCCACCATTCGCACCATCTTACTGAGTAGATAAGATACTTTCCCTTTCTCAGCTATTTAATTCGGAGGTCTTCAAACTTTTGGGGAGGCAACAGTTTGGCTATCTGAAAGCGTAAAGCTACCCAAAGACAGGTTGTGCTAAATTCCCTGTTTGGGGCCTGGGCTAGTGGGCTCTCCCTTCTGTACAGGCAGAGCATTCTGTATTGACCTCCATGACAGCCACTACCACAGTGTAATGCCATTGCCTATTTTGTATTCATCAGTCCCCCACCCCTGAGATAATCCGATCCTCTTAATGGCATGGCCTTTCTGTGTACCCTAGCGGTGGGCCCTGCAGAGAGTGCTTCTTCAGGTTTGAGCAAAGAAGGGAAGAAGTGGGAGAGGGGAGGGGAAGGGGAAGGGATGGTGTGGAGAAGTCTTGACCATAGAGGGCTGCCTAATTCCCAGAACAAGGCCTAGGAAAGAATCTGGGCCTGAAGAGCTGAGCGGTAATGGGAGTAGAGGAGTATGCATGAGGACAGGGGAGGAGAGCAAGGGCCACGGTATTCAGGGATTCTAGTCTCCAAGCCTTTCCTGATGACTTCCGTGGGAAAGCATTTCTCACTTCCTGGAATCCAGGCGTTCTCTGTTTCTAGGCCTGAGCTGAGAAGGTTCAGCTGTCTTTGAAAGGGTTTCCTCTGTAACATGCGGACTCTAATCCAGAGGCTGAAGAGGAGTCACAGTCTTTCTGATTCTAGTAAGTTATCACTTGAGCTGAAGGGTTTTAGGCAGATACTTTAGGAGAAGGTCAAATGTGACCTTAGGGAAGCTAGCATTTCCAGATGGCGTGCTCAAAGCTCTGTCCAGGGTACATTCACTTGTGAGTTTACTTATCCACCCTCCATCCCATCCCCCACCCCGGGGTCACCCCATGTGATGTTCTTCCAGGCCTTCTCTTTACTAAATTGCTAAGAGGCAGGATTTGTATTTGAATCTGCAGCCTCATGCTGAGCAGGACAAATCTCTTCAACTTTGAACAGCCATGATTTCATGCCCCAGAAGAGGATAGTTTTTTGGGTTTTTTTTTCTGATTTTGATTGATCGATATTGATATTTTAGTTACTAACGTGCTGCCTTATTCTACTTTGGCCACCCTGATGATAACTTTTGATGCTTCACACAGGGAAATCACTGTTTTACCCCACTGCTTAAGAAAGAAAAATTTTGTGAAAACTCTGGATGTGAGAGTCATGCAAAAATGCATAGCAATCATCAGGAAAATATCTTCATTAATACGCAAACAATGGTTCCTTACCCACCAATATGTTAATGTATGTTAAACCAGTCTGTTGACATGTAGATTCTAATTTGCACACCCCAGGTTTTACCTGCCCCACTCACTGCTAGGATTTCTGAGGAAACCCCCTTTGAAAAAATGTTTCTAGCTTTTATGTCCTATGGTTTCCCCAACAGACAGAATTCCAACAAGCAATGAATCTGTAGGATGACTAAAGAACTGAGGCATCTGCCACACTAAGACGTGCTTGCTTAATAAAGGAAAAAACATTCAGCCTAGTTTTCATAGCATATTTTGCCATTGAGATTTTTATTAACCGTTTATCCTGTGAGCATTCAGAAGGATACAAGAAGAATCAAAGGACACAATTTTAGAAATCTCAATAACCGTAAGTCTGCCTTAATAGTTCATGCACGGCCGGGCGCGGTGGCTCAAGCCTGTAATCCCAGCACTTTGGGAGGCCGAGACGGGTGGATCACGAGGTCAGGAGATCGAGACCATCCTGGCTAACATGGTGAAACCCCGTCTCTACTAAAAATACAAAAAACTAGCCGGGCGAGGTGGCAGCGCCTGTAGTCCCAGCTACTCGGGAGGCTGAGGCAGGAGAATGGCGTAAACCCGGAAGGCAGAGCTTGTAGTGAGCTGAGATCCGGCCACTGCACTCCAGCCTGGGCGACAGAGCGAGACTCTGTCTCAAAAAAAAAAAAAAAAAGTAGTTCATGCACATCATGCCTGTTAGGACCAAAAGATAGTAAGATATCTACATTGTCTTTATTCATTCTTATTTAATATATTATTAAAATTGGGCATGGGACCAGCTCAGACCCATGTATGAATGAACATATGGCTGTCGGTCAAGTTGGCCTCTGAATCCACTCACTACTGTAGCTATGGAGTAGGATAAACTTTATTTCAGACACGCTGTCACTTAATCAGGAATTGACTTGTCTAGACAAAGCAGTTTGTTTGCTGTTATTGTCCTCAATTTAAACTACTCTCTGTCTGACTCTTCAACTTGTCTCAAATGTTTGATTAAAGGAAAATTGTCAATATCGTTCAACTTCTAAGTCATCACACATCCTAATTCTTTACATTCCTTGCAGCTGAAGCCATTTTCCTTCAGAATTCTTTCAAGCAGTTGGGAGGGTGGAGGGTTGTGTCAGACACCAGGGGTTAGAGCCTTTACTTTGGCCTTGCAGTCTGGTGATCCTTCTCAGCCAGAGAGAGGTGTGGAGCTTGTGCAGAGACTTACAAAGTGCTAATGACTAAATAAAAAATCAGCATAGGTTAATACATTCTAAAGTAGATGGAAACCCACGCATGTAGTTGCTTCAGAGCAACCCCAGTTTATCACGCCACTGCACTCTCCAGCCTGGGCGACAGAGTGAGACTCTGTTTAAAAAAAAAAAAAACAAAACACACACACACAACAAAATTTATTCCATTGTTATCATATCTGCTTCCCCCAGATATATGAGCGATGGAAAAATTTTTAGTATCTTTAATAGAGATCCCAGTTGTTGAAATTGGAGAAATTAATGTATTCTCTTGAGCCCAAACACCTGTTCATCCTGTATCCCCTACCACGAATAATCAGTTCTTGTCATGATTATGATAGGCCTGTTGAGAAAATTGCCCATCTCCTTATTATAATTTTTATGCATACTCAAAATGAATATTTAAACTGAGTTTTGTCAAGAGCTATGTCCAGTTATTAGATTTGCACAACAGTATGTGAGTAGGGAGTATGCAAAATTGGGTTTTAATATAAAAATAAAATGCTGAGATTTTTCAGTCTTGTCCTAATAAAATACCAGGAACTCCATCTACCCCTCCCTTTTTTTCTAACACTCCTAGTCGCAAATATATGCTCAAAAAGAAGATAATTATCATAAAGCATCTTTATTATTACAGATTACTCAATTGTAAATCTTTCTTTGGCAAAATGACTTGATTGATTTTGGAATTTGAGCCTCTTTGTGATACACTGCTTAGAAGTGACCATTTCAGAGAAGGCAAAGGGGGACTTAGGCACACTCAGAAAAGCATGCTGACTAAATAGGGGGAATCACACTGAATTGCCAAAGATTATTTTAATGGCTCAAACCCCTTCCTGTTACAATAATTACAGGAACATCTTTAAGCTCTTCTCTGAAGAACTTGTGAATTGAAATAGAAAATGTTTTAATGAATTTAAATTATTTAAAAATTGGTATTAGAATTTTCAGGAAGAATTATGTTTGTATTCCCCTCTTGTTTATTAAGCATGAAGTTATTAATGCATTTCTCCTCCTATAGTATGCATGTTATTTATACAATTTTGTATAGTGTTGTGTTACATAGAAATATATCTCTTTAGGATGATTATTATTTTAGGAAAATATGCAGAAATCACATTGTAGCAGAAACAGCTACATTTCAAAATAACATTTCTTCTTTTTCAAATTGTTTAACAAAAAAAAGATCTGGTTGTAATTTCTGCCTGTAACTTTAGTGTGATGACAAATATTAGACTATTTTATACATCTGAGGATAGTGATACATCAGTTTCCTAATTCTAAAAGCCCTGTTATTCATCACAATGAAAATGAAGACTTTTCTCAAGCACCTGCCTGAAACAGAAGTCTTTCCAAAAGACTGTGCATGACCTCTCATTAAATCAGCATACGGAGGACTAACCAGCAGATGCTGCTGACATGAACCCAGATGTAATCTCTTTAACCTTGTCCTGTAAGGCACACACAAGTCGTGACCGGAGAATTCAAAGTAAATTAGGTTTTACATGAAAGTCTATAATCTAAATTCTATTTGATTAAAATGATGCCTGATTTGTGTTTTTAATATTCCACTATGACTGTTAGCAGTGATGTTTTTTGAATGCATATACCTATGTCTGTTTCTTCACATCCATGTCTATCTTTTATTTTTAAATTGCCAGTTTTTCATCATTTCACATTCTCGAAATGAAAAATCCTTTATAGGAGGAAGATGTACACAAAGGAACTATTTATCAAGATAATTCACTGAGGTGACAAAGATATTTGATTTCAAGAATTCATGGGAAAAGGGTCACTTTACAAGCCCAAATATAATTGTTTTCTGTTAGAAATATTTTCTTTATATTTAATATAAGAGTATTAGACAGCCAGGCGTGGTGGCTCACGCCTGTAATCCCAGCGCTTTGGGAGGCCGAGGTGGGTGGATCACGAGGTCAGGAGATCCAGACCATCCTGGCTAACACGGTGAAACCCCGTCTCTACTAAAAATACAAAAAAATTAGCCTGGCGTGGTAGCGGCGCCTGTAGTCCCAGCTACACAGGAGGCTGAGGCAGGAGAATGGCGTGAACCCCGGAGGCGGAGCTTGCAGTGAGCCGAGATCACACCACTGCACTCCAGCCTGGGCACAGAGCAAGACTCCGTCTCAAAAAAAAAAGGAGTATTAGAACTCCTTTATTACATGTAAACTTCATCCTGCAACTGTTTTGATAAATCAAATTAATCGTTCTTTTTTTTGGGGGGGGGGACAGAGTCTCACTCTGTCGCCCAGGCTGAAGTGCAATGGTGTGATCTCAGCCCACTGCAACCTCCACCTCCTGGGTTCAAGCGATTGTCCTGCCTCAGCCTCCCAAGTAGCTGAAATAACAGGCATGCATCACCACGCCCAGCTAATTTCAGTATTTCTAGCATAGGTGGGGTTTTGCCATGTTGGCCAGGCTGGTCTTGAACTCCTGACCTCAGGTGATCCACCTGCCTGGGCCTCCCAAAGTACTGGAATTACAGGCATGAGCCACCGCGCCTGGCCTCAAATTATTCGTTCTTATTGAACACACTTCTTATGGAAATTCAGTTAGGCATAATAAAAAATTATAAGGCATTACCAGAATTCCTATGTGTTTACATTTCTTGTTTCTTTTCTAAACTTCCTGTTTTGAAGTATGTAATCCTTTTGTCCAAAGATAACATACAGAAAGTTGAAAACATCTTGGCTTCAGCTACTTTTTGAGTCAGGAGGAAATTTTATAATTCACTTCTTAAAGGTATAGTTTTTCTTTGTCTTTAACATCTCCACTCTCTCCCTGTAACCCTCAGAGGTTTGAACGAGCTAATGCCTGGGTGACCACTTCCCAATTCCCTCCCCTCACTAACTATCACCCAGAGATTTGCTGCATGGCCTCATTGTGGTCCTGAGAAGCAAGGCATGGATGTGGGTAGAGATATTTGGTGTCAGGAAACTTTAGGAACACACCCAGGAGGGAGAGAAGGAGGCTAGAAGTGTTTACAGCTTTTGGAACCCAGTGTATTTCTGGGTAAGTGAGTGTTTCCAGCTATCAATTGCTGCTGATAGTGATTTGTAAAAAAAAAAAGGGAAATTCAACAATTAACACTGAGAGCAAAAGTGTGCCCTTTGCTGTCCTAATCTAAAGCATTCTCCTCTTGCAGTGGGTAGTTGAAGCATCCTGGATAATTGGAATGCACACTGGATTGAGGATCTGGAGACTGGAATTCTAATCCTGCCTCTCATCTTTCAGTAGCTAGCTGTATAGCCTTGGGGTAGTTAGTTACTTTCTTGAGGTGGATATTTATGCTACTCTGCAGATATAATAGGTCATCTTTTTAAAAGTTTACTAATTGAAATTTAAAAACAAATTATTAAGATGTGATTTACATTTAGTGAGGTACCCAGATCTTAAGTGTAGAGAAAGATCAGTTTTAAAATATATATACAACCCTGTGACCACCACCTATGTCAAGATATGGGACATCTCCAGTACCCCAGCAAACTCATCCTTGTGCTTCCTAAGCCACACTTTAGACCTCTATTGCTAATTGAAATTTGAGCTGGGCATTTATATGTAAACCTTGATCTCACTTAGCTGAATATAACTAGGTAGTATCCAGTCAATAAGCATCTAATAAAAGAATTTTTTAAAAAAATTTACTCTGACTTTTCTTCTATTTCTTTTCTTAAGGAAGTGGAGTACAGTCATGGGTCACTTAATGACCAGGGTCTGTTCTGAGAAATGCTTTGTTAGGTGATTTTGTCACTGTGTGAACATCATAGCATGTACTTACGCAAACCTGAATGGGATGGCCTTCTATACACCTAGACTGTGTGGTATGGCCTATTGCTTCTAGGCTACAAACCAATAGAGCATGTTATTGTACTGAATACTATAGGCAACTATAACACAATGGTATTTGTGTATCTAAATATATCTAAATACAGAAAAGTTAAACAGTAAAAATAGAAGGGGAAGCAAACACGTCCTTCTTCACATAATAGTGGCAGCAAGGAGAAGTGCCAAGCAAAAGGAGAAAAAGCCCCTTAGAGAACCACCAGATCTCCTGAGAACTCACTCACTATCACGAGAACAGCAGCATGGGGGTAACTGCCTCCGTGATTCAGTTACCTCCCACTGGCTCCCTCCTATGACACATGGGAATTATGTGAGTTACAATTCAAGATGAGATTTAGGTGGGGACACAGCCAAACCATATCACTCCCTGAGTCTTAGCGTGACTGTGAAGTCAGAACCCAGAGGGCCTCCCTTAGGCACCTGTGTGTGCAACAATAGCATCAGTGCCAAGATTTCCCAGGCTTACCCTCACGATTCTAGGTTTTAATGTGGGATCTGGGGAAAAAAAGCAAAAGGAACTGTTTCACACATTATGCCAAGCATAGTGTTAAAATTGCTAGCAACGGACTAACAACAGGTCATATTGATGTGGTGCTTTAGGGTTTTTTAAGGCACTTTCTTCTACGTTGCCTTCTTGGGACTTCACAGCCATTCTGCAAGCATGTGTTATTCCTCTCTCTTACAGAGGTGGGTATGGAAACTCAAGAGAGTGAAGTGATTTGCTTAGGATCACATAGCCAGGAAGGGGAGATTTTTGAATTTGACCTTAGATTGGTCTGATTTCAAAGTCACTTAACACGTTTTCCCCTTATAGGCCTTTTTTTCTGCAGGAAATTTGTTTTGGGAGTTCCTATTTCTATTCTTTTCCCTTTCTTACCTCAGCTGGCATAGTAGTTTTGTCAGTGGTTGGGCCAGTACAAAATGGCACTGTCAACGGGTAGGCAAATTACTCCTTAGGGGCATTACCTGAGAGCTGCTGGGAAAGGAAGTAATTGGTGTGGATTGGAAATGGTGTCCAAGTGAAGCAATAGAGTCTGGGCTCAAACTCAAAGGACTAACTGGGGATTTATGGGCCAGTCCCCAGATACTGCGATGCTCAGCAAGGCAGATTGCCCACCAGAATGACTGTCATGCACTGAACATTCTCCCCTTGTGTGAGTGGAGAGGGGAGATTGTCTAGATCTGCCCTATCCAGTAAGGTAAGCCACCAGTCACATGTAGACATTTAAATTTAAATTTCAATTACCTCCAATTAAATCAAATTGAAAATTCAGTTTCTCAGTTGCACTAGGCACAAGCGTTCAATAGCCATATGATCACCATATTGATTAGTGCAGATCTAGAAGATTTCCATCGTTGCAGAAAGTTCTATTGGACAGCACTGATCTAGAACAGTGAGAGTCTCCATCTTATGTGTTGGTAATTCTCACTCAGCAGAATCAGGAGAGGTGTACTCCCTTTTCTGCATGTGGAACATAAACTTTTCAAGCCCTAGGTGATGGGTTCACTCTGTGTTGTATCCACCTCCCCTACTGTAGGGTACCCAGAAGTTGAGAGTTTGCAAAGACTCACACATCATGAGGTTTGTCCAGCCTCCATGTGTATTCACCCTGTGCCTCCTCTCCACACCACCTTATGTATACAACTTTGCAACTAGGTAGTCAGTGCCTTAGGGAAGAACTCTTTCTTCTTCCCTTCCCAACTTTGCCTATTTTCCTTGAAAGTGGAGACAGATCATCTCTTTCAGAGGAAGCAATAATCTTTCCCTTTGTTGCCAAAATAGAAGAAAGTCCAGTCTTCAGAGGTCTTGAAACTGGGGTAGAAATATAAGAATTCCCACTCGAATTATATTTCTCTTTAGCCTACCTTTCCTCGATTTTATTAAACAAGATAATTTCTTAGCAAATTATATACTTAAACAATATGAGACTGACCCCCTGACCTTCAAATCAGTTCTCATTGTATTTGCAGCTTTTGGGGAGAAGATTGTAAGGATCTTTAAAATTGGTGGTCCCAGAGATCTTTCAAGTTTAGGAGGAGAAGGTCATGAGCACCTTTTGAATCACCTGAGATTTTAGCATGTATCTTGTGTTTGTTTGCAATGCCAATAAGTACTTTTATATGTAGAATAGCGTACTAATACTAAGAATTAAAGCCTCTTATTAACAGCAGGACATATTAACACAATCACTAGTCATTGTTAAAGTAAAGAACAGCTCATTATTTTTCCTATCTTAAAGATTGAACCCTTCACCATGATTAATAAAGGATCGTTGTTATCTGCTTTGGTAACAAAAATTCATGTACAAAAGAAACACTTTGCCAAATTAAAAGTAAAATGGTAGCACGAACACTTGTATCTGCACTGCTAATTAAAAGACTTAACTTATTAGACCTTAAGCGGGGAGGAAAAAAGAAACAAACAAGTATAATTTGCCAGATTAATTTTATGGTCTGTTCTATTTAATCAAACTATACCTTTTAGTGAAAATGACAAATCTGAGTTGTCAGAAGGTGGTAGATAAGGAAGATAAAGGTCATATATTTTAATGTCACAGAAGGTCTTATTAAAGGAACCTTAATTACATTAGGTATCCATGAAACATTAATTAAATACTGTCTGAAATAATTAGGTCCACGTTACTGATGGTTTAATTAAACTCAGTTTCTTTTTTTATAAGAAAACTAAAGGTCCAGTATCTCTGTCGGCAGCATAATTGATAATATGTCAAAAAGGCAAAATAGTAACCTTGACCAACCACAGAAAGAGGGTGATATGGCTCTCAGGGCCTTCTGTGCATTAACTTCATTGTCTATGGTGGCCGGTGTCTCCAAGAAGACCTCATGATGTGTGTGCCTTTGCAAACTGTCAGCTTCTGGGGGTCCTAGCATAGGAGAGGTGGATACAAAACATCGAATCCATTGTGTAGGGCTTAAAAAGTATACGCTCCACATGAAGAAAGGTGGTATGCTTAATACATGCACCTTTTCATTCTAGAAATGCATCCTGCCTTTTATCATCTCTGCCATTGTATCTCAGAAATGCCAGCACCCTTTCTGACCACTCAGTCTGCCCAGAGAGTATCATGGCATTGAACTCCTTTCCCATATTTATTTATTATCTCTGTGCTCCAACATTTATTTTCTTTTTTACTTGTATATCTTTGAAGTTAAAAGCATGGGCTTTGGAATCAGATTGCAGGCTTTGAATCTCAACTCTGCCATAGCTGTGTAACCTTGGGCAAGTTACTTTGAATTGGTTTCCTCGTCCTCAAAATATTAGATGTAATAACAGCTAATTTAAAAAGTTGGTATGAGGTTGATGCTTTAAGGTATATACAAACTTACCACAAGTGAAAAGTAAATGTTGAGCCCTACAAGAATGACACAGAACATTCTGTGGTCTGCAGGATCATGAGGATTTGAGGCCCAAATTGAGTAAGTAGGTGAATACAAGTGAAAAGTCAATTTAAAAGGGAAAATGATTTTATAAAAGCAAAAATGTGGCTGGAGAATTTATGGGCTGGTGATTTGAAATGAGCTCCAGGTCTGTTTTTTGTCTTTATGTTCAAGTCTTGGGCTGACCAAGCCATTCCCTTTCTCTGTGCTGACACATGGGGGTTGGTAATTTGGGAAGGAGAAGAAAACAGTTTTAGTCCAATTCACCACCCCCTAGGACAGCGAACTCTTCTTTCACTTTGAATGGGACAAACTGAATCAGGATAATAGTCTTACAGTTTCTAAAGTACTTCAATGTACATTGTCTTACTTGCTCTTCTTTATAGCGCTGTGAAGTACGAACTGATATTAGCACCATTTGACAGATGAGAAAATTGTGGCATGGAGAGGTTAAGACACTCGTGCATTGTGTGCAAAATTTGTGACAAAGGTACTTCGGCAATGTAAACCTTTTAGCCCTGGGGATTTTAACTCTCTGTGCTTTGTTATCTGTGGGTGACATCACCCTCCCTGAGCTCAGCACTGGGTTATGGTTTAGAGCAGTGTGAAAACCAAGGCCTGTGGGTTCAACCTCACCAGTCCTTGTAGCTAAGGATAGATTTTACATCTTTAATGGGTTGCAAAAAAGGAGGAGGAAGAAGGGAAAGGAGGGAGGAGGAGGTGAGGAGAAGGAGCTACCAAGACTGAATGTGGCTAACAAAGCCGATTTAGTTCCTGGCCCTTTGCAGAAAAAGTTTGCTGACCCCTGTTTAGTGAGGTGCTTCTCAAACTTAAACGTACATAAGAATCCCCTGAGGATCT
The DNA here is from genome assembly GCF_002776525.5 of Piliocolobus tephrosceles. Lineage (NCBI taxonomy): Eukaryota > Metazoa > Chordata > Mammalia > Primates > Cercopithecidae > Piliocolobus > Piliocolobus tephrosceles. The sequence goes on along the minus strand of NC_045445.1, from coordinate 13,846,308 downwards.
TGTTAAAATATAAATTCTGATTCAGTAAGTCTGGGACAGGGCCTGAGATTCTGCCTGCGTACAAAGCTCCCAGGTGATAACCGTGCTGCTGGTCCTTGTGCTACACTTTGAATAGTAAGGATTGTGCCTCAAACTAACTCTGGATCCCTAACCATGCTCTTTGCTTATAGGAACATGCACTAATAATTACTCTCCATTTGCCTGTATCTTAAAATCTTTCACTTCTTTTCTGTGTTCATAGCAGATGAACTTTTCAGCAATTCATCTTTGAAACAGCCTTCATTTTTTCCCTCCAAAATGGTGATGGCTTCTGCCTGCTACCTCTAGCGGCATGTCAGTTCTAAATGCCCGACCTAGGGTGCGGTGAGAGGAAAACTTGGTTCCTCGTCTCTAGGAGTGTCTTTTCAAGGCCCATGCTGCTTAGTCTGGCCTTAGTCCTTTTCTCCATCCTGTTTAGTTACGAGTCCCACTTCCATGTTAAGCATCTCTTACAGAGACCCTACTTTTCTTTCTCTGTGGCTTTTCGTATGTACTATGGACTCCAGGGCTTTCCTCTAGGCTCATCAGCCTTCTGTTTTGGCCCCTTTCAGCTCCTTCTTTTCTGTCCTTTTTCTGGCTTCCCTGGCAGGAGCTCTCTTCATTTCTCTTGACTCATTCCTTGGTATGGCGGTTATTCCATTTGTACACAATTCTCATTTCAAAGCTAGGAGTCTGACTTTGAAACAGAGTGGTCTTCCCCTTCCAGAATATGGTCAGCTTTCTCCTTGTAAGAATCTGATCTATTAGATGTAGATGCCAGGCAGAGGGACTATGACTTACTCCATTTCTGTTTCACATAATGTCTTGTTAATAATGAGTACATATTAATTACATATATGCCACAATCATCATTTTGTTATAGTAGTTGGTACCTGGCAGTTTATCCTAGTAAAAAGTAGCATCACCAATCAACACTACCATTGACCTGAGTTCTGGTTTAGATTGGAGCATAGCAATTCTTACTCCAAAAAGAATGAACTCTGATTAATGTCCTACCACTCATCTCCCTGGTTTGGCCTAGGATCTGTGGTATGTCATACCATTGGATCCTTCTTGTACTCCAGAAATCGTGACATTTTAAGCTGAGTAGCTGGCACTTTTTGCCACAACTGTTTTTTATCTTGTGGCTTTCAACTGCCTGCTCCAAATGTCTCTCAATTTTATTCTGCACTGCATTCCTTAAGTCCAGAAAAGAGAAGCGATTTGCCCAAGGTCATACAGCACATTTGGTGGCAGAAAAAGACCCAGATCCTCACCTTTGTTCTTTCGTTCTAATCTGTTGCCTCATATAAAGTACTTTAAGTTTAAAAAGCATTGACATACTAGAAAACTAATGTGAATGCCTGTATTCTTTTAAGTCTACTATACATATAACTATATTTTACTAATGAAACAGAAGAGTGGTAACCTTCATTTTTCTATTTTTCAACATATACTTGGATCAGCATAAACTTTATAGCTTTTTTTTCCTCAAAGCAGTTCTGTTAACTCCCAGGTAATCTTGCATACATATATTTTTAAAATAATTTCCTTTTGGGGGAAAAAAAGAAGCCATCTTTAACCTAGAATATTTAGCTTTTTGCGTATTGATAGTAGTACATATAAATGCAAAGTCCAACAGCCTCCTGCCCTCAAACCTTCACACCCCACAAAACCCCAGGAGAATGGTAAACCTAGATTTAGGAATAAAAAAATGTAAAAGCTAGCCAGGCTGCCATCCATCTATTCATTTGCTCATCTGTCTATCTCTAGTTTGTTAATTTCACCTCTGATAACTTTCCCCTTTAGCTCCTTTGTTTATCCCTCAGTGAGGTCACATATATAGGGAGAGGAGCCTGAGGAACTTGGGCAGGGCAGTGATCTTAGTTTCTCAGCCTGATCATTAGGTGCATAGGATCTGTGAGTTGCAAGTCACAGTTTAGAAAATATTTCAAGTAGTTGCCGGGTGCGGTGATTCATGCCTGTAATCCCAGCACTTTGGGAGGCCGAGGCAGACGGATCACTTGAGGCCAGGAGTTTGAGACCAACCTGGCTGTCATGGTGAAACCCCATCTCTACTAAAAATACAAAAAGACAAATTAGCCGAGTGTGGTGGTGGGTGCCTGTGGTCCCAGCTACTTGGGAGGCTGAGGTGGGAGAATCACTTGAACCTGGGAGGTGGAGGTTGCAGTGAGCTGAGACCACACCACTGCACTCCAGCCTGGGTGACAGAGTGAGATTCCCTCTAAGACAAAAAAAAAAAAAAAAAAAAAAAAAAGAGCCAGGCACGGTGGCTCACACCTGTAATCCCAGCACTTTGGGAGGCCGAGACGGGCGGATCACGAGGTCAGGAATTCGAGACCATTCTGGCTGACAGGGTGAAACCCTGTCTCTACTAAAAATACAAAAATTAGCCGGGCACGGTGGCGGGCGCCTATAGTCCCAGCTACACAGGAGGCTGAGGCAGGAGAATGGCGTGAACCCGGGAGGCAGAGCTTGTAGTGAGTGGAGATCGCGCCACTGCACTCCAGACTGGGTGACAGAGTGAGACTCCGTCTCAAAAAAAAAGAAAAGAAAAGAAAAGAAAGGAAGAAGTTTCAAGTGGTGATTCCCCACCCCCAAAAGCAATTCAATTTGATTTCAATGGATAGCTGTATTGGCCATTTTTTAAAAATTTATCTTGTATTCTCCCATGGAAGAAAAAGAAGTTGGAGGACAGAGAGAGAATATATTGTTTTCGTTGTTTTGTTCAAATGGCAACGTTCAAATTTAGACCTTTTATTTAAATCCTTGGATTTTACTTACGGCTCAGTATAAATATTGTCATAAATTAATCGCTGTCACAGTTTGGTCGATGACCACAGAAATGTTAGTTATGGATTGATTTCCAGAAAGCAAAAATATTTTTTTTAAGGAATAAAATAATTAGATGCAGTAGTATGGCAGAGAGAGGCATCTGTTTATATGTCTGCCCTTATGTAAGCTATGTTAAATCCTAAAGAGAATAAGCAAATCTTTGATTGTTTATTTTAGAAGTCACCTTTAAAAAGTAAGCTTTAGATGACTGATATATTTCACATGTGGGTTGGAGATCTGTTACCCTTGCATGTCAACTGAAATCCTACATGTTGTTTGCTTGGGTGGCTGCTCTTCAGACAGCAGATTTGATTGTAGAGCACTTTAATGGCTTTCACACTGTGTCTGCCGTGAGTCACGTGTATGCAGAGACCCTGCTAAGGTCTCTGGGTTTGGGACGAAGGACCACATCGGATAGATAAATGAACTCTGGAGTTTGACGGCTCCATGGCCAACTGAACAGACTATAGGATATCTTGCTCCTTCTCCTTTCCTAGCAATTATTCACTTAGATTTCAGGATGTTGCTTTATTCTCTAAGAAAGTCTGTAGGAAGAGGAAGTCTGTCTTTTACTCCCTCCCTCACTCATCTCCATTCTTCTACCCAACTTTCCCAAGTGGTGACAGACTAGGGGACCTTGTTTCTTTTTTCACTTTCTTTCTCTTGTTAAGTGTTGACATATTTATTTGCCTAGAGTAACTCAGTTAAGCCAGCCACCCAGGAGGTAGGCAGGTCACACAAGCCGAATTAACCATGACAGTTCCCAAAGCATTATAAAGCTTTTCCCAGGAATTATCCTTTGGGATTTTTTTTTTATGCTAAGATATGCAATCTCATGCGACTTATCTTGAAATGGAATACAAAGCAGTTCCACACACTCAATACATTTTTTGTGTGTGAAGTAACAGAAATTTTAAATAAAAGTTACCTGTAGCCAGTGGCCTGGTCCCTGCTGGGACCCTTGTTTACCTGAGGGCAGAGGAAAAAAAGGCTCTTTCTGAGATTGGGAGCTCTCTGCAGATGCAGAACATTATACGCTGGCACCTCCTAGAGTCACCTTGAAAGGAACACAAACCAGCATTGAGAAATAAAGTCAATTCCAAATCAGCATATTTGCTTTTTCATTTTAGCCAGGCAAAAGTAAAAGCAAACCAAAGCATAACTCTCTTCACAGTGTTTTAACCCTTAATACAGAGCAGATACTTTGATTAGTTGTCACTGCAAATTGTTGAAAAGCATGCCCTCTGCGCAGGCCACCTCAAGGCTGTGAGGGCTGTGGACCTGACAAGACTCAGAGGAGCTAGCCCTGGGGGAGGCCACACCCAGCTCAGTAGCCCCACAAGGCAGCTGGATTTCCTTTTTCCCTAGGAGCACTTACCTGCTGTACTGCCCACTTTGCCATAAAGATCTTTCGTAAGAAGAGAGTGGCCAGTGAATTATGGAGCAGGAATGTAATAAGGCAGGTAGAAATGTGCCCTGTTATCAGTCACACACATTCAAGCCCAGCCTGGGACAGCATAGTAGACAAGACTATAAGCTCTGGGATCTTCTCATTCAACCAAGATTGCTTCATACAAAAGTTGACAATGCCGGCCAGAAAGCCATTGTTGATATTCAACCTTTTTTGAAATAGCTGAACAGACTAGACAGTAAGGCATGACAGAAAACTTGGACGGGAAGATGGCTTGGAGTCTGGCTTAAGAAGGAAACATGCTATTGAAAGTAGGCAACAAACACACATTTCTAAATGTTAAATTTCTTTGAAAATAAGAATCAACTTTACCATTCATTTATTTTCCTCCTCTAAAGCCACAAAGACAAGCAGAACTCATTTTCAGTTGCTCGTTAGTTTATCTCTCTAGTCTTCCTTTTGCACGTTGAAATTCTCAAGCATGGGAACTCTATGATCCTCTCTTGCTGTTTGATGAGTCAGGGAGAGGGCTAAGAAGACACCTCAAAGGGCCTTTCATAAAGGATTTGTAGCACTGAAAGGTGTCCTGGAACCATCATAAAATCATTCATTCCTTCATTCATTCATTCAGCAAATATTTATTGAGTACCCACAATGGGCTATGGGGTTACAATGGTGAACAAAATTGACATAGTCCCTGCTATGGCCACCATCTACCAGTGTCCTGGCTTTAGCGCTGGAAATCCCACATCTGGGAACCCCCTCAAGTCCTGACAAAACTGGGATAGTTAGTCACCATTTCTTCTGTTTTTGAAAGCTAACACTCCATGAATTCCTGAGAAAGAGTGAGTGGGTAAATTGCGGCTACCTGAGTCCTAGTACCAAGCCTGCTTCTTACCAGCTGCATGATCTGTGTCAAGACACTCTGCTCATCTCCAGTTTTCTCATTTGCAAACAGGAAAATAATATCTACCTCAAATAATTTTTTATTTTATTTATTTATTTATTTATTTATTTTTGAGATGGAGTCTCACTCTGTCACCCAGGCTAGAGTTCAGTGGCGCGATTTCTGCTCACTGCAAGCTCCGCCTCCTGAGTTCACGCCATTCTCCTGCCTCAGCCTCCCGAGTAGCTGGGACTACAGGTGCCCGCCACTGTGCCAGGCTAATTTTTTTTTTTTTTTTGTTTTTTTTTTTGTATTTTTGGGAGAGAAGGGATTTCACCATGTTAGCCAGGATGGCCTTGATCTCCTGACTTCGTGATCCACCCGCCTTGGCCTCCCAAAGTGCTGGGATTACAGGCATAAGCCACTGCGCCCAGCCCCTCACAGAGTTATTTTAAGATGAAATGAATTTTGTCTTTTGAGTCTGTAGGAACTGACTTTGATGACAGCTTTTCATCCAGCAACAAAAGAGGGAGATGTAGCTGTGGATGTCCCATTGGCTCTGGAAATAGAAGAGGCTGCTGTCTGCTTTATTATTTTATTTTATTTTATTTTATTTTATTTTATTTTATTTTATTTTATTCTATTTTAAGATGGAGTCTTGCTCTATCGCCCAGGCTGGAGTGCAGTGGTGAGATCTTGGCTCGCCGCAAGCTCCGCCTCCCATGTTCATGCCATTCTCCTGCCTCAGCCTCCAGAGTAGCTGGGACTACAGGCGCCTGCCCCCAGGCCCAGCTAATTTTTTTTTTTTTTTGTATTTTTAGTAGAGACGTGATTTCACCATGTTAGCCAGGACGGTCTCGATCTCTTGACCTCATAATCCACCCGCCTCGGCCTCCCAAAGTGCTGGGATTACAGGCGTGAGCCACCGCGCCCGGCCTCTATGCTTTATTAAATCATGATGGAACCTGCCAGAAATCTGATAATATATCTTGTTGCTAGTGTTTAGATGAGGTAGGCTCTCAGGTCCATAGTACTTTGTTAGGGGAAAGGACTGACCCCCAGAGAGAGGCCCACTCTGTCTGCTGGCAGATACAAAAATATAGGTACCTTATTCTTCAAGTGGGGATTTGGGCTAAAGATTACATCATTAAAGTGAAAGAGGGACATGTATAATCCTACATTAACTCCACTTCTGTTGGGAGTTGGTTTTCACTTTTCTTCTTTAGAGTTTTGAGATTTCTTTTTTCTTTGCCAAGCTCACTCTCCCTGTCCTACAATTTATAATCTTATTTAACATGAGCATCTATTAGGCACCCAGCACATACCAGTCATTTTGTTAGGGACTGGGATGCTGAAAGGAAGCAGACCTGGTCCCTTTCCTCAAAGAGCTGACAGTCTGGTTGGAAACACATACTCACACGCACGCACAAACCTCTCCCTCTCGGGCTCAAACGATCCTCCCACCTCAGCCTCCAGAGTGACTGGAACCACTAACATGCAACGTAATACCAGGCTGATTTTTTAATTTTTGTAGAGATTGGGCCTTGCTATGTTACACAGGCTGATCTCAAACTATAGAGCTCAAGTGATCTGCAATGAAAGAGTATGATGGCATGAACCTTGTCCTTTGGTTAGATTCAAATGGGTTTCATTTCAACCTGTTTGTCTGAATTTCTCCTGTCAGTCGGCCCTGTGCTAGGCAAGGTAGGAATGACAAAGAGAGGCAGAAGGGGGAAATACGTTTTTCTTTTCTTTTCTTTTCTTTTTTTGAGATAGAATCTCACTCTGTTAAAGTCAGGAAACAACAGGTGCTGGAGAGGATGTGGAGAAATAGGAACACTTTTACACTGTTGGTGGGATTGTAAACTAGTTCAACCATTATGGAAAACAGTATGGCGATTCCTCAAGGATCTAGAACTAGATGTACCATATGACCCAGCCATCCCACTACTGGGTATATACCCAAAGGATTATAAATTATGCTACTACAAAGACACATGCACACGTATGTTTATTGCGGCACTATTCACAATAGCAAAGACTTGGAATCAACCCAAATGTCCATCAGTGACAGACTGGATTAAGAAAATGTGGCACATATACACCATGGAATACTATGCAGCCATAAAAAAGGATGAGTTTGCGTCCTTTGTAGGGACATGGATGCAGCTGGAAACCATCATTCTTAGCAAACTATCACAAGAAGAGAAAACCAAACACCGCATGTTCTCACTCATAGGTGGGAACTGAACAATGAGCTCACTTGGACTCGGGAAGGGGAACATCACACACTGGGGCCTATCATGGGGAGGGGGGAGGGGGGAGGGATTGCATTGGGAGTTATACCTGATATAAATGATGAATTGATGGGTGCGGACGAGTTGATGGGTGCAGCACACCAACATGGCACATGTATACATATGTAACAAACCTGCACGTTATGCACATGTACCCTAGAACTTAAAGTATAATAATAATAAAAAAAAAAGAGGTGAAAAAGCTTTACAAGGAAATCTATAGAACACTGATAAAAGAAATTGAAGAGAACCCAAACAAATAGAAAGACATTCCATGCCCGTGGAGCAAAAGAATTAATACCTTTAAAATGACCATACTGCCCAAAGTAATGTACAGATTCAATGTGATCACTATCAAAATACCAATTACATTCTTCACTGAAATAGAAAAAAATCTTAAAATTTATATGGAATCACAAAAGATCTGAAATAACCAAAGCAATCCCGAGCAAAAAGAGCAAAGTTGGAGTCATCACACTACATGACTTTGAAATATACTACAAAGTTGTAGTGACCAAATAAGCATGGTACTGGCATAAAAACAAATACATAAACTTATGGAACAGAATAGTGAACCTAGATATAAATCTAAACATTTACAACCAACCCATTTTCGACAAGGCACCAAGAACATACAATGGGGGAAAGGAGCATCTTTAAATGGATGGTGCTGGAACGCTATATAACCATATGCAGAATAAAACGGACCCCACCTCTCACTATGTACAAAAATCATATCAAAGTGGATTAAAGACTTAAATCTAAATTGCAGACTATGAAACTACTGGAAGCAAACATTGGGGAAATGCTATAGGATATTGCTCTAGGCAAATATTTTTTTGTGTAAGACCTCAAAAGTCCAGGCAACAAAAGCAAAAGTAGATAAATGGGATCACATCAAGCCAAAAACTTTCTGCACAGTGAAGAAAACAGTCAATACAGTGAAGAGACAACCCACAGAAAGGGAGAAAATGTTTGCAAGTTATCCATCTGGCAAGGGATTAATAACTAAAATACATAAAGAGATCATACAACTCAATAACCAAAAAACAAATAATCTGATTAAACAATTGGCAAAAGATATGAATATGAAGACAAACAAATGGCCAACATGTGTATGAAAAAATGCTCAACATCACTAATCATCAGAGAAATGCATATCAGAAGTACAATAAGATATAATTTCACCCCAGTTAAAATGGGTTTTATCAAAAAGTCAGGGAATAATGAATACTGGAGAGGATATGGAGAAAGGGGAGTTCTCAGACACTGTTAGTGAGAGTGTAAAGTAGTACAACCACTATGGAGAACAGTATAGCGGTTCCTCAAAAAACTGAAAATAGAACTACCATATGATCTAGCAATTCCACTACTGGATATTTATCCAAAAGAAAGGAAATCAATATATCAAAGAGACATCTGTACTACTGTATTTATTGCAGCATTAGTCACAATAGCCAATATATGGAATCAACCTAAGTTCCCATCAGTGGATGAATAGATAAAGACTATGTGATACATACACACGCACACACACACACATATATATGTGTGTATATATATATATATACATGTGTATATATACACACACACAGTGGAATACTATTCATCCATAAAAAGGAGGAAATACACACATATATATGTGTGTATATATATATATATACATGTGTATATATACACACACACAGTGGAATACTATTCATCCATAAAAAGGAGGAAATGAACTGGAGGCCATTATGTTAAGTGAAATAAGCTAAGCACAGAAAGATAAATATTGCATGTTCTGACTCATATGTGGGAGCTAAAAAAGTGAATCTCATGAAGATAGAGATTAAATTCATCGATACCAAAAGCTCAGAAGGGTAGTGGGGTGGGGAGGATGAAGAAAGTTGATTAATGGGTACAAACACACAGATGAAAGCATAAGACTCAGTGTTCAATAGATCAGTAGGGTCACTATAGTTTACTATAATCCATTGCACATTTCAAAATTGCTAGGAGAGAATAATTTGAATATTTCCAGTATGAAGAAAAAGCAAATATTTAAGGTGATAGATATCCCAGTTGCAGTGATTTGATCTTTACAAATTATATGAATGTATTAAATTATCACACACACCTTCCAAAAATTCTATTCAACAGAAAAGAACAGTGTTTTTATGTGAACTTTGAAGGAACCAATTACTAATGAGGAAGACAATTTTAAAATTAATTTTCCTTGTAATTTAATATGCAGTAATAAGATGTATAAAAAGGTGTTTTAAATTATATGCAAATCATGATACCAGTTTTGGTTTATTATACGACCACCATCAAAAATTATAGGAAATGTCAGAGGAAACATTAAAATGGTATTGTATAAACGTACATTTAAAATTAAATTCTGACTTACATATAACTGAGCTGTATGAAGAATTAAACCTTTTGAGAAAAAATGTTCCATGAGAATCATCAACTCTAGATGTTTTGAAATTTATACATTTATCACAGTGTTTACACAGGACATAAAAATCCTCTTATCAGCTCCATTAACAGTGGTATAAGCAGGAAGGTCCTTCTCTAAATTTGAAATTTTCAAAAATTATTTGTCTTCATGCATTGCCAACAAAGACTGATGGTACTTCCAATTATACTGATTGAAAATGAAGTTGCTAAAAGTATAAATTTTGATGACCTAATAAATAAATTGGTAAAAAAAAGTGAGCCAGAAAAAAATCTTATGATCAATCATCACATTAATAAAGTATTAGTATTTATTGTGTTTTATAAAGTTATGACACCAAAAATGTTGTTTGCAATTTGTAAATTTATGCCACTAATCATTGTGATAGATAGAATAATTCCTTCTTTCCCCAGAGATGTCCATGTCGGGATCCTCAGAACCTGTGAATATGTTACCCTACATGGTAAAAAGGACTCTGCAGTTGTGATGGTGGATCGTGAGAGAGGGAGGATTATGCAGGTGGCCACAATATAATCACAGAGGTCCTTATAAAGGAAAGAGAGAGGTAGGAGAATCAGAGAAGCAGATATAATGAAGGAAGCAGTGATGTGAGGAGGGGAGAGGCGAGGGAGAGAGAGCCAGTGCCTCCAGTTGAGAAGACAAATAAATGAATTTTCCCCAAGGACTCCAGAAGGAGTGCAGTCCTGCTGATATGACCCTAGGCCAAAACGCTATAGCTGTACTGTTCAATATGGTGGCCACTAGCCAGAAGTGGGTATGGAGCTTGTTGATGTGGCTGGTCCAAACTGCAATGCTTTAAGTGTAAAATAAAATGCACGCCAGATTTTAGCGACTTAGTGAAAAAAAAAAAAAGAAAGAAAAGAGAAAGGAAAGACTATGAAACATCTTACTAATAGTTTGAAGTTATAGTATTTTTGGTATATTCGGTTAAACTTGGTATATTCGGTTAAACTTCTTAAAATTAAGTTTCCTTGTTTCTCTTCAAGTTTTTAATGTGACTACTAGAAAATTTAAAAATGCGTATGTGGCTCACATTGCTTCTATTGGACAATGCAGCCCTGGAGAATACTTACATTTAAGTAGGCAGAGTCAGAAATATTTAAGACAGACTGAGAAGAAGAATAACAAGTTTGTTTACTCTTAAAAGCCAAAGGAGCTGGGCATGGTGGCTCATGCCTGTAATCCTAGCACTTTGGGAGGCCGAGGTGGGAGGATCACTTGAAGTCAGGAATTCGAGACCAGCCTGGCCAACATGGTGAAACGCTGTTTCTACTAAAAATACAAAAAGTAGTCAGGCATGGTGGCAGGCCCCTGTGGTCCCAGCTACTTTGGAGGCTGAGGTTGGAGAATCGCTTGAACCTGGGAGGTGGTGGTTGCAGTGAGCAGCAATCGCGCCACTGCACTCCAGCCTGGACAACAAGAGCAAGACTCCATCTGAAAAAAAAAAAAACGAAAAGAAAAAAGAAGAAACTAAAGGAATTGAATATATTTTTCCTTGCATTAATCTCTTGTGCATATTTAGATACTTTTACATAATTGTATCATGTACTAAATACTGTTTTTTTTTTTTTATGTGAACACTGCATTTATGCCTTTTCCTTCCTACACCTAATAATCAGAGTTTCACCTGGTGAGTATCCTTTATTTTTTCTTATGTTCATACAATCTCACACCTCCCTATACTTTTCTTACATATTACCTACCTATACAGAGTTTTCTTTTTTGCCCCTTTTGGTCATTTTCTGGTATACAAATATGGGATTTTTTTGTTGTATGGATATAGAATATTTTACATTTTAATGGGGTATATGTCAGTGTTTGTTATGTTCATAGAATGTGTAATGATAAAGTTAGGGTATTTAGGGTATCCTGCATGTTTATCATTTCTGTGTGTTGAATACACTTAAGTTCTCTCTTCTAGTTACTTTGAAATCTACAAAATGTTGTTGGTAAGTATAGTCATCCTACTTTGCTATCAAACATTAGAACTTATTTCTTCTATCTAACTGTATGTTTGCACCATTAACCAACTTCTCTTCATCCTTCCCCCTACCACTTACCCACCCTTCCCAGTCTTTAGTATCTATCATTCTATTCTCTATGCCTATGAGATCAAGTTGCTTTTTTTTTCTGTTTTTTAGCTCCCACATGAGTGTGAATATGTGATATTTGTTTTTCTGTACCTGGCTTATTTCACTTAGCATATGACCTTCAGTTCCATCCATATTTCTGTAAGTGATAGAATTTCATTTTTATTTATACCCAAATAATATTCCATGATGTATTAACATTACATTTTCTTTATCTGTTCATCTGTTGATGGATACTTATGTCAATTTTGCATCTTTACTATTGCGAGTAGTGCTGGGATAAACATGCTAAAGCAAATATTCCTTTGATAAACTGATTTCTTTTCCTTTGGATAAATACCCAGTAGTGAGATTGCTGCGTTGTATGGTCGTTCTATTTTAGTTTTTTGAGAAATCTTCATAGTGTTTTCCATAATGGCTGTATTAATTTACATTCCAACCAACAGGATATGAGTTCCCTTTTCTCCACATCCTCACTAGCATCTATTTTTTTTTCTTTTTAATAATAGCCATTTTAACTGAGGGAGATGATATCTCATTACGGTTTTGATTTGCATTTTCCTGATGATTAGTGATGTTGAGTGTTTCTTCATATATATTTGGCCATTTGTATGCCTATTTTGTGAGAAATGTCTATTCATTTCCTTTATCCACTTTGAATGGGATTATTTGGTTTTCACTGTTGAGTTGAGTTCCTTGTATATTCTGGATATTAGTACCTTGTTGGATGAGTAGTTTGCAAATATTTTCTCTCATTCAAGAGGTTGTCTCTTCACTCTGTTGACTGTTTCTTTTGCTATGCAGAAGCCTTTTAGTTTAATATTGTCCCATTTGTTTACTTTTGGTTTTGTTGTCTATGGTTTTGAAGTCTTAGCCATATAATCTTTGCCTAGACCAATGTCTTGAAGACTTTTTTTTAGGTTTTCTTCTAGTAATTTTATGATTTTGGGTCTTATGTTTAAGTCTTCAATTCATCTTGAGTTGGCTTTAATATATGGTGAGAGATAGGGGTCCAGTTTCATTCTTCTGCATATAATTATTGAGTTTTCCAACACCATTTATTGAAGAGGGTGTCTTTTCCTCAATGTATATTCCCAGCAGCTTTGTCAAAGATCCATTGGCTGTAAATATGTGGATTTATTTCTGGGTTCTATGTTCTGTTCCACTGGTATATGTATCTATTTTTTATACTAATATCATGCTGTCTTGGTTACTATAGCCTTGTAATGTGTTTTATAGTTAGGAAGTGTGATGCCTCCAGCCTTGTTCTTTTGATCAGGATTGCTTTGACTCTTCTGGCTTTTTTGGTTCAATATGAATGTTAGTGTTACAGGCCCACCAATGTACCACAATGTAGCCATTTCTCATTGTTTGAGGTATCACCCAGAGTTCTTTGTCCCATGACCAAGAAAATTAAGAAGCATGGGCACAAAGGGTGACGTTGGAGCAAAAGTTTAATAAGGAAAAGGAGAAAGCTCTCTGCCACAGAGAGGAGGTCCAAAAGAGGGTAGCCCACTGTGACGCAGAGTTCAGGGTTTTTATGGACTAGGAAGGGGAAGAATGTGCTGACTGGTCTGCAAGCCATTTTAGAGAAAGCACCACTTAGAAAGAGGCATGATAGTGTAAAGAACCAATTGGAAGCAGAGGTGAATGCTTGGCCTGGGACCAATCATGGGCCGAAGTGATGACTTGGCCCAGCACTTTGACCTGGGACCAATTGGGGACTGAAGTGATGATTTACCCTATGTAAATGGAGACTTAGCCTGCAGCCAATTACAGAAAGGTAGGCATATATAAAATAGGTGAAAAGTAAGATACTAAGGCATGCCAAGGGGAGAGAAATGTGTCCAAAAAGGGGTGGAATTCGTTCATCTGGGTTCACAGAGTAAGAGTTTCCATTTAAGGATGTGGACTCTTTCTTATCTGGGACCTACAGTTTGATTTTCAGTCTGTTCTTTGTTTGAAGCAGTTTTACCAAGGATCCACCCTAACTGCCCACTTGACCAGTTTCTTACTTTCTCCTCTTTCATTAGGATTGTTTTCTTCTATTCTGTGAAAAATGGCATCAATATTTTGGTAGGGATTGCATTGAATCTGTAATTACTTTGGAAAGTATGGCCCTTTCAACAGTATTAATTCTTCCAGTCCATGAGCGTGGAATGTCTTTCCATTTGTGTCCTCTTCCATTTCTTTTAGCAGTGTTTGTAGCTTCCCTTATAGAGACCTTTCACTTCTTTGGTCAAATTTATTCCTAGATATTTTATTTTATTTTTGTTGCTATTGTAGACGGGATTGTCTTCTTGATTTTGTTTTTGGCTATTTCATTATTGGTGTATAGAAACACTACTGATTTTTGCATGTTGATTTTGTATCCTGCAAATTTACTAAATTAAAAAAATCAATTCTAAGAGTTTGTTGTTGGAGTCTTGGTTTTTCTAAATACAGTATCATGTCATTTGCAAAGAGGGACAATTTGATTTCCTCTTTTTTTTTTTTTTTTTTTTTGAGACAGAGTCTTGCTCTGTCGGCCAGGCTGAAGTGCAGTGGCGTGATCTCACCTCACTACAAGCTCCGCCTCCCGGGTTCACGCCATTCTCCTGCCTCAGGCTCCCAAGTAGCTGGGACTACAGGTGCCCACCACCACTCCCAGCTAATTTTTTGTATTTTTAGTAGAGACAGGGTTTCACCATGTTAGCCAGAATAGTCTCGATCTCCTGACCTTGTGATCCACCTGCCTCGGCCTCCCAAAGTGCTGGGATTACAGGTGTGAGCCACAACGCCTGGCCTTAATTTCCTCTTTTAAAATTTAGATGCCTTTTATTTCTTTCTCTTTCTGATTGCCCTGGCTAGGCCTTCCAGTACTGTGTTGAATAGGAATGGTGAAAATGGGCATTCTTGTCTTGTTCCAGTTCTTAGGTGAAAGGCTTTCAACCATTCCCCATTCAGTATGATCTTAGCTGTTGATTTGTCATATATAGCCTTCATTAATTTGAGGTATGTTCCTTCTGTGCTTAGTTTGTTGAGTGTTTCTATCACGAAGATGTATTGAATTTTATCAAATACTTTTTCTGCATCTATTGAGATTATCATACAAGGTTTTTGTCCTTCATTCTGTAGATGTGATGTATCATGTTTATTGATTTACATATATTGAACCATCCTCATATCTCTGGTATAAATCCTACTTGATCGTGGTGTATTATTATTATTATTATTTTTGATGTGCTATTGGATTTGGTTTGCCAGTATTTTGTTAGGAATTTTTGCTATGTTTGTCAATTATATTGTCATATGGTTTTCTTTTTTTATTGTATCCTTGGCTGGTGCTCTTATTGGTTTAATACTGGCTTCAAAGAATGAGTTAGAGAACATTTTCTCCTCTTCAATTTTCTGGAATAATTTGAGGAGAATTGGTATTAGCTCTTCTTTATACTTTGGAAAAATTCAGCAGTGAATCCATCTGGTTCTGGGCTTTTCTTTGTTGAGAGATGTTTTTTTTTACTTATTCAATTTTGTTTGTCATTATTGGTCTGTTTAGGTTTTCTATTTCTTTTTTATTCAATCTTGGTACATTGTATGTTTCCAGGAATTTATCCATTCCTCTAGATTTTTCACTTTGTTATGTACTATTATTCATGATAGTCTCCAATGATCTTTTGTATTTCTGTAGTATCGCTTGTACTGTCTCCTTTATCATTTCTGATTTTGTTTATTTGGGTCTTCTGTCTTCTTTTCTTGGTTAGTCCAGCTGGTGGTTTATCAATTTTGTTTATCTTTTCAAAGGACCAACCTTTTGTTGCATTGATCCTTCCTAATTTTTTTATTTTTATTTTTTAGTCTCTATTTTGTTTAGTTCTGCTGTGATCTTTATTATTTCTTCTGCTACTTTTGGGTTTGGTTTGTTCTTTACTAGTTCCTGGAGGTACATTGTTAGATTGTTCATTTGAAATATTTGTTTCTTTTTTTTAAGTAGGCAGACAATGTTTTATATATACTTTTCATATACTGGTGCTTTTACTTCTGTGAGATAAAATCGTAGGAGCGGGGTTGGGTGTGGTGGCTCATGCTGTAATCCCAGCACTTTGGGAGGCCGAGGGGGGTGGATCACTTGAGGTCAGGAGTTTGATACCAGCCTGGCCAATATGGTGAAACCCTGTCTCTACTAAAAATACAAAAATTAGTCGGGCATGGTGGCACACACCTGTAATCTCAGCTACTCAGGAGGCTGAGGCAGGAGAATCACTTGAACCTGGTGACACAGAGGTTGCAGTGAGCCAAGATCACGCCACTGCACTCCAGCCTGGCCGACAGAGCAAGACTCCATCTCAAAAAAGAAAAAGAAAACAAAATCGTAGGAGTGGGATTTCTGGCTCAAGGATATGATTTTCAAAAATGAAATAGTAATTCTCATTTTCAATGGATGGGATTACCTTTTCCCTTACATCAGTGAAGGTGACAGCTGTAGTTGTTATCAGCCTATTTAATTTGTTATAATCTTACAGATTAGGTGTGATATCTCAATACTGTAATTTGCATTTCTTTAACAACTTGTAAGCATATTCTCAAATGTTTACCAGCCATTTGGATCTGTTCTACTGTGTATTGCTTGATTTTCAGTAGGCTTTATCTCCTTCTTTCCCTGTGTCTGTATCTTTCTTTCTATTCTTTAAAAAAGAATATCTACATCCTGGCTAATGCATTGTCAGTTATTTTAATTTTAGCAATTCTAGTGGATGTAAAGTGATATTTCTGTAGTTTTGGTTTTCATTTCCCTGACAACTAATGACATTGAGCACCTTTTCGTCTGCTTATTGGCCATTCACATATCTTTTCTTGTTGATATCTTTTGAAGTTCTTTGACTATTTAAAAATATATAGATATTAAGTCTTTTGCTGTCATAGGTGTTTAAAATATATGTGTATGTATCAGGAAGTGGAACATCACACACCGGGGACTGTCGTGGGGTCCGGGGAGCAGGGAGGGATAGCATTAGGAGATATACCTAATGTAAATGATGAGTTGATGGGTGCGGCACACCAACAGGGCACATGTATACATATGTAACAAACCTGCACGTTGTGCACATGTACCCTAGAACTTAAAGTATAATAAAAAATAAAAATAATAAAAAATAAAATATGTGTGTATGTAGATGTATCTGTATATTTAACTCATTTGTTAGTTGTCTACTAAATTTGTTTGGGACATATTTTGTCATAAAAATCTTATTTTTATTGTGATAATATATACACATACAATTTACCATTTTGACTGTTTTTAAGTATACAGTTCAATGGCGTTAAATATATTCATTTTGTTGTGCAGTCATCATCTCTGTCCATCTCCAGAACTAATCATCCTCCCAAACTAAAATTCTATACCCATTAAAAATAATTACATTTTAGGCCAGGCGCGATGGCTTACACCTGTAATCCCAGCACTTTGGGAGGCCGAGGCAGGTGGATCACAAGGTCAGGAGATGGAGACCATCCTGGCTAACACAGTGAAACCCCATCTCTACTGAATACAAAAAATTAGCTGGGTGTGGTGGTGGGCACCTGTAGTCCCAGCTACTCGGGAGGCTGAGGCAGGAGAATGGTGTGAACCTGAGAGGCGGAGCTTGCAGTGAGCCGAGATCGCGCCACTGCACTTCAGCCTGGGTGACAGAGCAAGACTCCGTCTCAAAAAAAAAAAAAAAAAAAAATACATTTTTAAAATATTCAAATATGTCAGGCTTTTCTAGTGTCTATGTTTCTTGTCTTGTTTAAAAAGGTTTCATGCACGTCTATATCATGTACATAATTTCTTAGTTTTTATCACGTCATTTTTATTGTTTAATTTTTTAAAAAAATATTTACTCCACCTCAAGTTAATTTTTATACATGATGTAAGGGGGATGGGGGAACAAACTTAATTTTCTTCCAGGTGGATAACCCAATATATGGGCCAGTGATTACATTAACTATCCTTTTCCTATTGAATTGAAAGTTTGCTTTAGTCAGAAACTATCATAAATACTGGAATCTACTTCTAGGAACTTTGTTCTACCAATCTAGTTGCCTGTTTCTATGCCAGTTTCATATTATTTGCTTACAGCTTAATTAATCAAACTTCACCTCACCATTCTTCATAATTTTTCTGGATCTTCTCAGACATGCATTTTTCCATGTGGATTTTAGTATTATTTTATTTAATTAAAAACACACAAACCTATTGGGGTTCTAATAGGCATGACATTACGTTTATATATTACTTTTGAGAGCATTTACATTTTTATAATATCTGCTTATCTAAGAAAATAGTCTATTTTTCTATATTTTCAGATTGAATTTCATATCCTTTAATATAATTTTTATAATTTTCTCTATCAGTTACTGTACTTTTCATATGAGTATATTTCTAAATGTTTATATGCATGCTATTGTCAATAAAATACTTTCTCTCATTTCCACTTGATTTATTTTGCTCAACTTAATGCCTGTGAGATTCATCTATGTTGTTGTATATGTAAGTAGTTTGTTCATTTTGATCATTGAGTAGTATTCTTATGTTTTTAATATGCCCCAGTTTATTTATCTTTTCATCTGTTGGGTTATTTCCAGTTTTTGGCTAATATGAATAAAGCAGCTTGCTATGAACAACTTTTTTACAAAGTCATTTTTTTAAATGGACATTAGTTTACATTTCTCTTTGTTAACTACCTAGCTATTCAAATGCCTCTAGGTGTATCTTTGTAAGAAACCGCTCAACATTTAAGAAGTGGTTTGTATCATTTTACCCTCCCACCAGCAAAGTAGGATAATTCCATTTGTTCCACATCTGAGTCAACACTTCATGCTGTCAGTCTTTTTAATTTTAGCTATCCTAGTGGGTGTTAAGTGGTATATCATTGTAGTTTTAAGTTGTATGCTCCCAATGACTAATGCTGTTGAACACTTTTTCAGGTACTTATTGGCCATTTGTATGTCTTCCTTGGGGAGTGTCTGTTCAAAATCTTTTGACAATTTTTAAATTAAGTTGTTTGTCTTTTGTTATTGATTTGTTGGAGTTCTTTTGTCAGTTGTATGCGGTGAGAATATTTTCTCACATTTCAGGAGAGTATTATCTTTACTGTGTACATTGAAGAATGGATGTTTATATATTTTCAATGATGTTTGATTTACCATTTTTTCCTTTGATGCCTTAGTCCTTTTGTATTCTTATTAGGAAACTTTATCTACATCAAAGTTGTAAAAATATACTCCCATTTTTTTCTAAAAGCATAATAGATTTTTAGGTCTATGATTGATCTCAAATTAATATTTTTTATTGAGATATAATTTACATACCATAAAATTCACCATTAAAAATGTAAAATTAAGTAGACTTTAGTATATTCAGAAGATTGTACAACATTATCACTAGCTAGTTTCACAATATTATCATCAGCTCAAAAATAAGTTCTGTATTGATTACCAGTCACTTCCCATTGCCCCTTCCTCCCAATCCTTGGAAACCATTAATCTACTTTCTGTCTCCATGAATTTGCCTGTTCTGGACATTCCATATAAATGAAATCCTACAACGTCTGACCTTTTGTGTCTGGCTTCTTTTACTTAACATATTGTTTTCAAGGTTTACCCATGCTGTTGCACAGTGGTCTCCAGCCTTCTTGGCACCAGGGAGCGGTTTCATGGAAGACAACTTTTCCATGAACCAGGGTGGGGGATGGTTTGTGGATGATTCAAGCACACTACATATATTGTGCATTTTATTTCTGTTGTTATTATATTGTAATATATAATGAAATAATTATACAACTCACCATAATGTAGACTCAGTGGGAGCCCAGAGATTGTTTTCCTGCAACTAGGTGGTCTCATCTGGGGGTGATGGGAGGCAGTGATAAATCATCAGGCATTAGATTCTCATAAGGCATGTGCAACCTAGATCCCTTACATGCACAGTTCACAATAGGGTGAGCACTCCTATGAGAATCTAATGCCACCACTGATCTGACAGGAGGCAGTACTCAAGCAGTATATGAGTGATGGGAAGTGGCTGTAAATACAGATGAAGCTTCACTCTCTTGTCTGCCGCTCACCTCCTGCTGTGTGGCCCAGTTCCTAACAGGCCACAGACTGGTACTGGTCTTTGGCCAGTGGGTTGGGGACCCCTGCTGTAGCATGTATCAGTAATTTATACTTTTTAATGGCAGAATAATATTGCACTGCATGGACATACCACAATTTGTTTAGCCATTCATTGGTTGATGGACATTTGGGTTGTTTCCACTTTTGGCCTAACATGAATAGTGCTACTATGGACATTTTGGTACAAGTTTCTGTTTAATCATATGTTTTCTATTCTCTTGGATATATACTTAGATGTAGAATTGCTGGATCATATGATAAACTCTGTTTTGCCTTTCTTCTTTGTGTTGCCATGGCACCTTTATCATATATTAAAAATAGTATATGTGTAGATCTATTTTTGGGCTCTTTATTATTCTGTTCTATTTTAAAAATTTGTAGGTCCTGCATTAATAGTACATTGTCTTGATAATTGTAGTTTTAAAGTAAATATTGAAATCTGGTTATGTATGTCCTCTAACTTTGGTCTTTTATTTCAAGATTGTTTTGTTGATACTTTCTTCTTTGCAATTTCATGTACATTTTGGAATTAGCTTGTCAGTTTCTTTCAAAATGTCTGCTGGGATTTTGATTGTGATTTCATTAACTGAATTCTGGGAAAATAGGCATCATAATAATAATGGATCATCCAATTTTTGAGTTTGGTATATATCTCCCTTTATTTGGGCCTTTTAAATAATTCTCTTAGCAATATTATTTCTTCTTTAAATGGCTGATAAAATTCACCAGTGAGACTATGAAACTAGCTTGTCCTGAACCTGGAGTTTTCTCTGTGGGGAGTTTGATTTAAAAAAAATAGCTTTGTTGAGGTATGATTTATAATAAAACTCATCTGTTTTAGCTGCACAGTTCAATGGATTTGACAAATTTTGTTCTCTGGAAATCAAGAAAGTTTTACTTCTTCCTTTCTGATTTCTATGCCTTTTATTTTATTTTCTTACCCAATAATCTGGCTAGAACCTTCACTACAATATTGAATAGAAAGGTGAGAACAGATATCCTTGCCATTCCCTTGATCTGAGAAGGAAGGCATTCAGTCTTTCATTGTTAGGTATGATGTTCACTGTAGAATTTTTGTATAAGCCCTTTATTGGTTTGAAGAAATTCTCTTCTAGTCCTAGTTTTAGAAGTTTTTTTTCTTTCATCCCAAATGAAATTTTAATTATGTCAGATGTCTTCTCTGTATCTATTGGGTTGATCATACATTTTTTCTTTGTTATTCTCTTAATATAGTGGATTGCACTGAATGAATTTCAAATCTTAAATCTACCTTGCATCCCTGGGATAAACCCTTTTTGGTGATAAAATAACAACACTTGTATATATTGTTGGATACTTGATTTGCTAAAATGTGTACAATCATGAAGGATATTGTTACATAGTTTTCTTTTTATGTATTTAGTTTTGATATTGCCAACGAGGATCTCATAAAATGAGGTGAGAATGCTCTAATCTTTTCTATTTTCTGGCTGAAATTATAAAAACCTGAAAATCCTAATTTTTAACAAGAATGTGGAATCTGCATAACTTTCATGTATTGCTGGTGGGAGTTTAAATTTTTTCAGTCACTTTGCAAAACGTTTTGGCAGTATTTACCAGAGATTAACATGCATTTACACTATTAACTCATCACTTTAACTCCTAGCTATACACTCAAGAGAAATGAGTGTATACGCCCACAAAATATATGTTCAAGAACATTCATAGGTTTGTTCATGACAACAGAACTGGAAGCAACTCAGATAATCATCTACAGAAGAATGGAGAAATAAATTGTGGAATATTCATACAATGGAATTTTACAGAGCAATAATGAAAGCAAACTACTGATACTTTAACATCGATGCATCAGAAACATAATGTTGAGTAAAAGAAGCCAGACCAAAAAAGTACATACTGTATGATACAATTTATATAAAATTCAAGAACTGACAAAGCAAGTGTATGTGTTGAGAAATCGTATTAATGATTACCTCTGGGGCAAAATAGATTTTGATTCTGAAAGGGCCATGAAGGATTCTCTTAGGTGATGGTAATGTTCTGATCTTGCCCTGGGTGTTGGTTACACAGGTATTACATATGTAAAAATTCATAAAACTGTACAGTTAGGATTTAGGTGCTTTGCAGTGTGTGATTTATATTTCTAATATGATAAAGCATTAATCCTGCCTGGAACTCAGTGAGACCTCCTCGGCTTGCAATTTTTTTTTTTTTTTTTTTAGGGAGAAATTTTCTTCTATTATTTGTTTAATTATTTCCCTACCTGCATGTTCTTTTTCGTCCTTCTAAAACTCTTGTTATTTACAGATTAGGTATTCCATATCCATTTGTTTTCTAAGTCTCTTTTACATCTTTTTGTATTTTCTTCTGTGTTTAGAAAGATTTCTTCTACTCCATCTTCCGGGCCCCTAATTTTTTGTCATGACAAGCTATCAGCTTATCCTTCAATATATCTACTGGATTTTTAAATTTAAAAATATACTTTTTAGTCCAGAAAGCCTTTTTAATATTATAATTGGATTTCCTTAACTGCACATACTTTATTTTTTTCAAGTGATCATTTTAAGTTTTTTCTTTCGCAGAGCAGGGAACATTACTGTACATTACTGGGGAGCAGCCTGTTGGCAGTACTTTATTCGTTCACTTTCTGGCTGTTATATTTCCTTAGGTAGAGTGACAATATAATTTGTCATCCAGATTTTTGAGGACAAGGGGAGCTATTAATAATTACCAACAAATACCAATACCAACAAAGACTGTCTCATGGTAACTAGAGTGTATAGTCACCCAACCTTTATGTGCCAATTTATGGCTTGAGCCTCTGATTCAGATGCTAGAGAATGATGGGAAACTCAGAAATCTTGGTCTCTGGAGGCAGACAATGTACTAGATGGCAAGTTGTCAGGCTCCAGTCTTCCAAGCTGTAAGGATCAGGACAGATTCTCAAGATATTTGTGATAAAGAATATCCATGGTAGCAGAAAAATTCAATTACACAAAGGCTGGAAAATATTTACTGAATTCACAGCTAAAATATATTGGTCTCCTTATTGAGAATAATTTCAGTAGTGTAGTAAAGGGAAAAAATTTTTTATAGTGAATGAGGTCTTAAAAACATAGATGCCAAGTGTAGATTATTTATGTTTCCTTCAAAGGAGGAAGAAATGGATGAATGTTAAGAGTACAGGTATGGGAGGAGGGATACTCTATCACCTGAAAATGGAGGTAGGAGGTAAGGATAGGTGTGGCTATAGATCCTTTTTATCAGACTTTTCATGAGTTAAGTAAGCTTACATATAAAAATTTAATTTTTTTTAAATTCAAAATTGAGAGAGTATTCACGTATAGACACTGAAAGTTCTGCATCCACTCAGTTCTCTTCCCTATAGGCAATGATGCTATTAATTTTTATAAAATATCTTTGGAAGAATAAACAAAAAGTAAATAGCATCATTACCTGTAGGGAAGAGAACTAACTGGATATAAAAAATTTTCCATTTTTTTCAATGTGGCTGTACCACAGTTTATTACATTATTCCTTTATTGTTGGACATTTATATTGATAAACAATTTTATTGTTATAATTTTTAATATCCTGTGACAGAAGTCTTCTTATATAGCTCTGATTGTTTTCATAGACTGTATATCTGGATGTGTACTTACTGAATTACATGCTTTTAGGATTCTTGGTATTTACTGACCAATTGCTTTCCAGAAAGGTTGCAGCAGTTTACATTCCTGTTAGCAGTGTATGAGTCTACAAATATGAGTGTGTCTGTCTCAGTCCCTCCCTGCCAACCCTTACTGGCAGTATTGAATTTTAACAGTTTTCTTTGTTAATAGGTTGAAATTAGTATTTCAATTTTGTTTTACTATGTATGTGTCAGATTATTACTATATTTGACCATCCTTTCATGTGTGAACGTAACTTTTAAACTTATTTCAACTTTCTATGCCTTTTATTCCTTTTTAAACTGAGATAATGCCCTTTTATTGATTTGTAATGACTTTTTGTATTGAAAGGATATCAATGTGAATATTCTTTCCTCTATCACTTTTTAACTTTATGATTTTTTTATTTGTAAGAGATTTATGTTTTCTTAAAAGTTAAGTATATATCCTTTGTGTATGCTATCTTCTCTTGAAGGTTTCTTAGCAAGTCCTTGCCTTTCCTGTCAGTGAAATATTAAACAAATATTTTCATTTTCGATGTTTTCATTTTTTACCTTTTTATTCTATAATTCATCTATAATTCTTTTCAGTATGTGGTGTGGTGTTAAATCCTATCTAATTTTTTGCCCCCAGACAACCATAATTTTTCAATGGTTATACAAAGGCCAGGCCAACTATAGGCTGAAAATCACAGTAAAAAAATAGTACATTTAAAGGATGTGATTGGTGAAGGAAAACATTCCATATGTGGAAATAGGGTGAATCTTCTGAGTGCTGATGTAGTCTCTCTAGGCTGAAATATTTAAAAGGTGGTATGTGGGTATTCACTCCTTTGACCTGCTATTGCTCCTACAGGTTTAACAATTTAAAAGGCAGTAAACATGAGATCTCTTCATTTGATCTGACAAATTAATCAATGCTTGTAGGCTGAATTCATTGGCTACTTCTGGAAGTGGCTAAGAAGAAAAGGAGGAACTAAAGTTACTTCAGTTTGTGCGCATTGTTCCCTATACAAGTGTGCCCAGTAGAGGGAGCAACTGGGCGCTGAAATCCAGTCCAGGTTCACTGGTTGAAGTTGCATTACTTGGAGGAAGGGTTACCTTTTTCTACTTCGCACAGAGGTGCATTATGGGCTAGTGGTGCCTTGTGGTGGTGTGGTTCACTCATTTCTAGCCTTGATCTTGTGCATGTTCTTTGGTTTTTGTTTGCTGGTAAACCAAAGTGAAAGTAAACCTAAAACAAATCAGAGTAATTATTTTTGCCAATGTTGAAGCTTAAGCAGGCCTTTATGGTCTGTCTTAGCTAATTTTATAACACTATTTTTAAAAATTATCATTTCTCCCTTTGGTTCGTAATGTAAACTTTAATTATCCCTCCTCCCTCCAGAAATATCTTTATTTCATTTTCAGTTCTTGATAACACATGATCATTTTGAAGCGTTCGAAAAATATGGAGAACTGTATCCGCCTGCCAGGAGTAGCCATTGCTAACAATTTGGTATATATACTTCACAAATCTTTCATAAGTATATAAAAAGATATTTCTTTTAATGCATATGTATCTACCTATGTCATTCTTTCTGTTTGTCTATTTCTCTATTTATCTACTTATTCTGATTGACATTGATGCTTACGTGTTTTTAGTGTTACATCTTTTTTTTTTTTTTTTTCTTGAGACAGAGTTTCACTCTTCTTGTCCAGGTTGGAGTGCAGTGGCGGGATCTCCGCTCACCACAACCTCCGCCTCCTGGGTTCAAGTGATTCTCCTGCCTCAGCCTCCTCAGTAGCTGAGATTATAGGCGCCCACCACCCATACCCGGCTAATTTTTGTATTTTTAGTATAGACGGGGTTTCTCCATGTTGGCCAGGCTGTTCTCGAACTCCTGACCTCAGGTGATCTGCCTGCCTTGGCCTACCAAAGTACTGGGATTACAGGCGTGAGCCAGCGCACCCGGCCTGTATTTTACTATTATAAACTATTCTGCAGCGGCTATCCTTTTACTTGTAGCTTCTCATACACTGGGGCTATTACTTTCTTAGGATAAATTGTAAGACATGAAATTGCTGAATCAAAGTGTATGCCATTTAAACTTATATATGTGTATATGTACATGTATATGTGTATATATGTGTGTGTATATTTATATATTCCTCCAAGATGGTTATATCAATTTACACCTCACCAATACTATAAAAGAGGATTTATTTCCTTACTCTGTTGCCTCCACTGGAGAGTGTCATGCTCTTTAATCTTCATCAGTCTGATAGACAAAATTTGGTGTAAACTAAGTGCTCAGTACATATTTATTGAATGACAATATTGTGGTTTAATATTGGTGAAATTAACTAACCATCAATTCAAGAGCTCAGCAAACTTTTCCTGTAGAGGACTGGGTGGTAAATATTTTTAACTTTGCAGGCCACATAGTCTCTGTTGCGTCTACCCAACTCTGCCTCATTGTAGTAGGATAGCTACAATGCATAGACAATACATAAGTGAAATGGTTGTGGCTGGGTTCCAATACATACGAAAACAGGCAGCAGCCAGATTTGGCCCCTAGGCAATAGTTTGATGATCCCTGATTTATTGATATGTTTGAGGGACATTTAGATTACTTTTGTGAATTGCTACCTGTATCCTTTATATCTTTTTTTAGTTGGGGGATTTGTTTTTTTCTTGCTGATTTGTAAGCGCTCTTTATTCTATTCCATCACAAAGTCACATTATTAACAGTCCTTTGTCTTACATTGCAAATATTTTCCTCCAAGCTTTTTATTTGTTTACTAACTTTTCTTATGGTTTCTTTTCCCTATAGATATTTTTATTTTGTACTGATTTAAAAATCCATCAGTCTTTTGCTTTGTGGTGTCTGGATTCATGTCTTATTAGAAAGGTCTTCCTTGCTCCAAGATTATAAAAATATTCTGTATTTTCTTCTTTTGCTTTTATTTTAATTGAAAAATATTTAAATGTTTACTACATTTGGAATTTACTTTTATTTGGTGTAAAAAACATCTAACTTTAATTTTGAAGTGGATAATCTATCATTTATGCTTTGACTTGAAAAATAATTTTTATTTATTTACTTTTCTACTTGTGTCATTTTAAATTTCTTTTACATGTTTTACAGTTTTCAGTATACAAATCTTTCATTACCTTGGTTAAATTTACTCCTAAGTATTTTAATTTTATACATATATTATAACATCACGTTGTACCCCATAAATATATACAATTATTATTTGTCAATCAAAGTAATGATAAAAATGAAAAAGACAAAAATGTTATTGTGTAAATGGAAAACAACAAACGTAGATTTTAAATCACTTTTATTGTATACTGAATTCCCATATACCCATGGATCTGTTTCTGATCTCTGATTTTCTGACTTATGCATTATGGATTTTTTGTGCTATTTTATATGACATCTGTTTCATTACATTATCTAATGTATTATTGCTTGCATAGAAAATCTTTTGAGTTTATATATATATATATATATAACTGAATTGTTCTTATTATTTCTAATAGTTTTTCTCTTGAATTTTCTAGGCTGTCATATCATCTGCTGACAATGATAATTTTGCCTCTTTCAAAATAAATGCCTCTTGTTGCAGTGGCTAGAATTTATATGATAATGTCGTATAATAGTGGTAATAATGGATATCTTTATAGTGTTCCTGATTTTAATAAGAGCTCTTGTGTTTCATTGCTAGGTATGTTTGATGGTAATTTTTGATAAATATTCTATCATGTTTAGAAAGATTTCTTCTTTTCCTCGTTCATTATTTTTTAAAAATAAGGATGGATTTTGAATTATCAAATGCTGTTTCAGCATCTACTGAAATTATCGTATAATTTTTCTCCTTTAACCAGTTTATACAATAAATTATGTCAATAGATTTCCTAATACTGAGTTATCTTTTTTGTTAGAATCAAAATGCATTGTTCTTTTAGTTATGTATTATGTTCTGATATATTGTTGGGTTATATTTGCTAATGTTTCATTTAAGATTTTTACGTTTTTATTTCTGGAGAGGTTTAGTCTGACAATAATTTTTTTTGTGCTGTCTTTTTCAAGTTTGGTATTAGGCATTTGCAAATTTGTGAAATAAATTGGGAACAAATTTAAATACGATATAGTTAAAATGTTAAAACGACACAGAAAATATCTGTTCCTTGGGAGAATCATGAAAATTGTCTATAAACCTTTATGGATCTAGTGACCTTTAGAGAAATACGTGTTTGACAACATAACCAATTTCAAACTTAGTTTTTATTCATTGTAGGTGTTTTATTCTTTGTTTAGTCAGTTGTAGTAACGGTACTTTCTTAGAAAATCATCCATTTAATCTAGATATTCAAATTTATTGGCATGAGTTCCTACATACAATACTCTTATTTTAAGAATGTGATTGTTTCTGGCTTTCATGTCATACTCAGTGGCAAACAAGACAGATGAGATACTTGCCCCCACAGAGTCTACATTCAGTGTTGCATAGTTAGCAAGCAGGCTCTGTGGCGCAATGGCTAGCACATTGGACTTCTAGCCTAAATCAAAAGAGATTTATTGTTGTACATTTATATTTTCTTTCTCGGATAAACTTGTTCAGTGTTTTATTTATAATCCCATAGGAAAAACATAACTTTTATCATCTCTACTGTTTTATTTCTAAGACATTATTTTTAAAATTGCAGTATTTCCGTAAACATATTTTCGTTATGGGAATGTTCAAATATATACAAAAATAGAATTATATAATAGACTCCCAGGTCCTCATCAGCTGTCTTCAACAATGATTAATTTATGGCCAATCTTATTTCATGTTCACTGCCAAACCTCTACATTTTTCAAAGCAAACCCCAAACATCTTATCACTTCATCTACAAACACTTCACTAAGTGTCTCTAACAGGTGAGTGTTTTTTTAACATAACAATACCATTGTCATTCCTAAACATTGACGGTAATGTATTAATAATATTATTTGGCATCAAGTCAGCATTCAAATTTCTACAATTGTCTAATAAAGTATCTTTTTACAGGTGAATCAGGGCAAGCTCTACAAATTGCATTTGATTGACATATTTCTTTCACTTTTCTATTTATTTTGAAAAATCGTAAACATATATGAATGTGGAAAGAAAAGTACAATGAAAACTCGCATACCTCCCACCCGCTTCAGTATTTGCGAATATTTTGCCAAAATTGCTTTATTTCAGTGTTTTTTTGTTTTTGTTTTTGTTTTTTTGAGACAGAGTTTCGCTCTTGTTGCCCAGGCTGCAGTGCAATGGCGCGATATCGGCTCACCGCAACCTCCACCTCCCAGGTTCAAGCGATTCTTCTGCCTCAGCTCCCCGAGTAGCTGGGAATGTGCCACGACGCCTGGCTAATTTTTTTTTTTTTTTTTTTTTTTTTTTTAGTAGAGATGGGGTTTCTTTCTGCTGATCAGGCTGGTCTTGAACTCCCGACCTCAGGTGATCTGCCCACCTTGGCCTCCCAAAGTGCTGGGATTACAGGCGTGAGCCACCGTGCCCGGCATGTTTTTGTTTGTTTGTTTGTTTGGAGACGGAGTTTCACTCAGCGGCCCAGGCTGGAGTGCAGTGGCGCTATCTCTACTCACTGCAACCACCCTCTCCCAGGTTCACCCAATTCTTCCTCTCAGCCTATCGAGTAGCTGGGATTACAGGAACCAGCCATCATGCCTGGCTAATTTTTTTTTTTTTGTATTTTAGTAGAGATGGTGTTTCACCATGTTCGCCAGGCTGGTCTTGAACTCCTGACCTCAGGTGATCCGCTGGCCTTGGACTCCCAAAGTTCTAGGATTACAGGAGTGAGCCACCGCGCCTGGCCCACAATGTCTTTATATGCACATATATATTCGTGTCTGTGTTATTTTAAAGTAACTTGCAAACATCTGGATATTTCAGCATATTCTAGTAATAATAAAAATCCCATAGTGCCATTATAATTACTAACAATAATTCCATAATAACATGTAATATCCAGTTCATATTCAAATTTTCCCACTCAGTCACATCGTTTAAAGAAATAACTGGATCATGTCAAAAAGCACAGAAGCCAGCTGGGTGCGGTGGCTCATGCCTGTAATCCCAGCACTTTGGAAGGCCAAGGCAGGCGGATCAACTGAGGTCGGGAGTTCGACACCAGCCTGACCAACATGGAGAAACCCCATCTCTACTAAAAATACAAAAAATTAGCCGGGCGTGATGGCACATGCCTGTAGTCCCAGCTACTTGGGAAGCTGAGGCAGGAGAACCGCTTGAATCCAGGAGGTGGAGGTTACAGTGAGCTGAGATCCTGCCATTGCACTCCAGCTTGGGCAACAAGAGCGAAACTCCATCTCAAAAAAAAAACAAAAAACAAATGCACAGAAGCCAACTTGAAGGGGCTCCTACTGGTTAAGTTGGGGATAATTTCATCATCAAAATAAATTCAAAGTGTGATAAAGAATGGGGTATTTACATTGTTTCAGTGTACCTCCCTAGTAAATACATACTAATTACAAGGGGATAAAGAATAACTTTAGAGAGGCAAAGCCTGGCAAATAATACTCCAAAAAACAAGAGATATTTTTATTTTAGCTGTTTTTCCTTGAATCAATATCCAATTAGTTTCACACATTGCAAATAAAATATCTCTTTAAATCTATACCAGTTTTCTTATTCCTCTTTTTGTTCTTGCAGTACATTTGTTGAAAAAGCATTTATCCTTTAGAACTTTCCACATTCTAAATTTGTCAGTCTTGTCTATTAACGTAAGCATTTTAGCTTTAATGTAATCTGTTTCTTACAGTATCTAGTCTGAAAATAGAGTTACATTTAATACAGCTGTGTTTTAAAAATAGTTTTATAATGATAAAATTTCAAGCATATACTAAACTGGATGGAATACCACTGTTTTAATGTAATTTAAAAAAAATTTTTACTTATTAGGTGATTACACTTTAATATGCATAATGTGATTTTTTTTTAAAGTAATTGGTTATGAATAACTTCTAAGTCTCTGCTAAGAACTATCTCTAAAGTCCAACGGTTTGATTTCCAAGTCAGTTTGTGTTTAGAAATTCTCAAATCCTTAATATTTCGACTAAAGAATACTGCACTTGCCGACAATAATTGGAGAATGAATCCTGCAGAGAAATGACCAGTTATTCTTCTGTAAGCCAGTGTTTAGATTCAGCAGTCATTTATTAGATTATTCTTGCTAAAGTAATCAGTTTTAGGGACCAGGTTAACCTGGGGCACCAAGTTAACATTGGTAACAGTACACTGGTTTCCTCTCTGTCCTTTTAATGTGGACCAGAGAACTTTGTAAGCATAGAAGAAGAACAAACAAAATCACATTTGTGTGATGTGTAGTTAAAAAGTACCTTGTCTTCTTTTTACTTAGAATGTTTTTGATGACTGCCAGTTTAGTTTTTACGTCTGAAATATTCCCCAAGTTTAATTCAAGTTTAGATTGATTTAGGGTGAAAGTAAGTACTCTGATTGCATTATAGCTTTCTGTTGTTTTAAAGTGCATTTTACACTTATTGCCACAAGTTTCTCCAGTATCTATCGTATTGAAGTTGAATGTCAGCTTTGAATACCTATAGAGAACCTTGAGGTATCATAGATCATCATTCTCCTTAGAACAAATACAGTTAAGACTGGAGCTAATAAAATGTTGAGATGACATTGGGAAAAAAAATGAATACAAAATTACACTTAAATTAGGTATGGAATTTCTAGTTCTAGATCTTTGAGGAATCGCCACACTGTCTTCCACAATGGTTGAACTAGTTTACAGTCCCACCAACAGTGTAAAAGTGTTCCTATTTCTCCACATCCTCTCCAGCACCTGTTGTTTCCTGACTTCTTAATGATACCATTTGACCCAGCCATCCCATTACTGGGTATATACCCAAAAGGATTATAAATCATGCTGCTATAAAGACACATGCACACGTATGTTTATTGTGGCACTATTAACAATAGCAAAGACTTGGAAGCAACCCAAATGTCCATCAGTGACAGACTGGATTAAGAAAATGTGGCACATATACACCATGGAATACTATGCAGCCATAAAAAAGGATGAGTTCGTGTCCTTTGTAGGGACATGGATGAAGCTGGAAACCATCATTCTCAGCAAACTATCACAAGAACAGAAAACCAAACACCGCATGTTCTCATTCATAGGTGGGAATTGAACAATGAGATCACTTGAACATAGGAAGGGGAACGTCACACACTGGGTCCTATTGTGGGGAGGGGGGAGGGGGGAGGGAGAGCATTAGGAGATATACCTAATGTAAATGACGAGTTAATGGGTGCAGCACACCAACATGGCACAGGTATACATATGTAACAAATCTGCATGTTGTGCACATGCACCCTAGAACATAAAGTATAATAAAAAAAATTAGGTATGGAAATGAATATTTTAGAATGAGATCTTCTTTTTCTCAAATCTCTTCAGGCAACTTACCAGAATAGGTGACATGCCAGTGCTTTTTGATTGCACCTTTTTTTTTTTGGCTATACCTGGAATGCCTGAGAGCTTAAAGCAACTGCTAGCACTCAGGTATGGGCCTCGTGCAAGTGCTGGGCCCTTAAGCTCAACCTACTTGTGGAGCTTCACGATAAACCTTCCTCAGTGCTTAGCTTTCAAACACAGTGGACTTTCAGTCTGTTTAATTTGACTTCTGCCATTGTAGTTTAGATGAGAGGTATGCAGGATTTTGGTGGTTGTTTTTGTTTTCATGACAGTCAAGACCATTTTGTGGGTCTGAGACAGAGCAGTCACACAGGGCCCTGGGCTCATAAGGACCCCATCCATGTTTGGGGCTTAATGCTTTGTGGTCACTATCTTGAAATTTTTAATTTTATCATTGGATGCACGTTTTGGGGGAAAGTGCGAGGGGAGAATGGAGCACATACTGAGGCCTTTAAAAAAGCTTCCACTGGCTGGACGCTGTGGCTCACGCCTGTAACCCCAGCACTTAGGGAGACCGAGGCGGGCAGATCACGAGGTCAGGAGTTCGAGGCTAGCCTGACCAACATGGAGAAACCCCATCTCTACTAAAAATACAAAAATTAGCCAGGAGTGGTGGCACGTGCCTGTGATCCCAGCTAATCAGGAGGCTGAGGCAGGAGAATCGCTTGAACCCGGGAGGTGGAGGTTGCAGTGAGCCGAGATCGCACCATTGAACTCCAGCCTGGAGGACAGAGGGAGACTCCGTCTCCAAAAAAAAAAAAAAAAAAAAAAAAAAAAAAGCTTCCACTGATGCTGGTTCCTGCCACCTACTGCATCCGTGGTATGGGTTTGTGGTGGTCTACTCCCTAACCTCTGGTCCCCCCCAGGGCTCTTCCTCGAGCTCTTCCTTGCCCACTTTGCCTAGTGAACACCATTGTCTTCTGCCTGGGGCAGCAAATGAGTTGTGTCAGCGGTAGAGGCCCAAGTTCATCCATTGCTCTTCACTCCCAGGTGGGGGCCTGGGCCGGGGTGCAGGGAGGCGATGGTTGAGTGCACACACCTGAGGTGTCTTGTCCCACTCTGTATGCAGCCCTGGGCTAGTGGAAACTTATGCACTCAGCAGGCAGCTTAGGAGGGGTCCCTTCAGCTACCCCTGAGTCAGGTACCTAGCATGTCCAAACACAGACGTTACGATGCCTTGGGGGTTGGCCATTTGTTGTGCATTGGGTCTGTGGCCCATGGAAAGGGCAGATAGGCTTCATCATCTCCAACTTGAGCCCTGCATCTTCATTTCACATTATGTTCTGCAAATTGTGTAGCTGGTCCTGACAACAGTGATTTAATACTTCCTCATCCTTAGGTACGTGACGGTGTTATCCTAAGGATATAAATGTCTGGATGGCTTTTTGCACATGCACATATATGCCACATGTAGGTAACAGCAACAATAATATGTAAGTGTGTGTAGGTAACAACAAGACCAAATCGATTAACTGTGATCTGCAAACAGGCAGTAGAATTCAGATGCTTGCCTGAATTTAACCAGTGTTGAAAAAGTGTTTTGGGTATGCTCACAAGCCCTGATGAGATATTAGGGAGTTGGAATAGGTGACCTTTAAGACCTGGAAAATCTTAGATTCTAGGAAAAATAAACTAGTTCTTGGTAAAATAATTTACAATACATTCATACAAAAGTGAGGTAGATGTGTATGTGCGAATATGGATTGTGTCTAAAATAAATATTAAGAGAGGAAAACGTTGCAGACAGTGGATAGTGTATGATCTCAATGGTGTTATGGAAAGACATTCCATCACTTGTAAGATTTTTCTCATTTTAATGTCTCTGAAATCATCTTTAGCATCTCCAAACCAAAACAAGATTATGCCATCATTATTAGTGTGTCTTAGTGATACATTATAGAGTAGGACATTTTATAATCTATGGTGTCTTAGTCAAATAAAATATTTAATAATTAAAATGCAAGGTAAAACATAAAAATATATTTTATTTATAAATAAGCTTATAGACAAAATATAAACATTTCCAGGAGGATATACAAGTTTCTGAGCTAAGAATGCACCGAATCAAAGTTGTTGGGAATTTTAGACTATGCATCTAGGTGAATTATTTAAAAAAACAAGAAAATAAAATGGACTGAAAGCTCCTAACTGACTTTTTCTTATGTGCAAGTTGTCATTTTAAAATAATGAGACTAGTCCCACATTTTTTGCCATCACCAGTAGATTGTTGTGTTATAATTTGCATTCCTCAAATATGCTGGACAGAAGTTGCAAAATGGGTGGCAGCAGCATAGAAGAAAATCCCAGAGAAGCCAGTGGAGCACTTTACAAAAAAGAAATCCTGCATTGCCAATGCTTTTCAGAGCACACAAGAAAACATGATGAGGAAAACAAGATTGTGGTTGTTGATGATTGAATCAAAACATGATTCTGAAAACGTGGATCCTAAATAAGTATAATTTTAAAAATATCACGATCAAATTACTTCATTTATTTTTTACTTTTTATGCATGTACAAAAGAGGAAACATCTGCATCTAAATCTAAATAAATCTAAAAATTTCTCATAATAAATAAAAAGATTATGTCGGCCAGGTGCAGTGGCTCATGCCTGTAATCCCAGCACTTTGGGACGCTGAGGCAGGCTGATCACCTGAGGTCAGGAGTTCGAGACAAGCCTGGCTAACATGGCGAAACCCCGTCTCTCCTAAAAATACAAAAGTTAGCTGGGCGTGGTGGCAGGCGCCTGTAATACCAGCTACTCAGGAGGCTGAGTCAGGAGAATCACTTGAACCCAGGAGGCTGAGGTTGCTGTGAGCCGAGATCGTGCCACTGCACTCCAGCCTGGGTGACAACAGCAAAACTCTGTCACACACACGCACAAAAGAACCAAAACCAAACCAAAACAAAACAAGATTATGTCGTCATTATTAATGTGTCCCAGTGATACATTATAGTGTAGGACATTTTATGATCTCTGGTGTCTTAGTCAAGTAAAATATTTAATAATTAAAATGCAAGGTAAAACATAAAAATATATTTTATTTATGAATAAGCTTTATAGACAAAATATAAACATTTCCAGGAGGATATACAAGTTTCTGAGCTAAGAATGCAATGAATCAAAGTTGTCAGGAATTTTGACTATGCATCTAGATGAATTATTAAAAAAAACAAGAAAATAGGCCGTGCGCGGTGGCTCAAGCCTGTAATCCCAGCACTTTGGGAGGCCGAGACGGGCGGATCATGAGGTCAGGAGATCGAGACCATCCTGGCCAACACGGTGAAACCCCGTCTCTACTAAAAAATACAAAAAACTAACCGGGCGAGGTGGCGGGCGCCTGTAGTCCCAGCTACTCGGGAGGCTGAGGCAGGAGAATGGCGTGAACCCGGGAGGCAGAGCTTGCAGTGAGCTGAGATCCGGCCACTGCACTCCAGCCTGGGCGACAGAGCGAGACTCCGTCTCAAAAAAAAAAAAGAAAATAAAAAATAAAAAATAAAAAATAAAAAAATAAAATAAAATAAAATAAAAATAAAAATAAAAATAAAAAAACAAGAAAATAAAATGGACTGAAAGCTCCTAACTGACTTTTTCTTATGTGCAAGTTGTCATTTTAAAATAATGAGACTAGTCCCACAAGTTAAGCATTAAAATCCCTTTCATCATAATGCAAAATGATAGTTTATGAAAAAGAGAAGAAAAAAGGTTCAGTTTGAGGAATTACACCTCTTTTTAGAAAGACCATTGACCCTACTTGGAGATGCAACCTCACACGTGGTCTTTTCCAGCCAGTGGAACAACCTTCTACCCATCCAGGATGGAGTGTCTCAGGGACTTGTGGTTGGTTTTTAGACGGCGTTCCCTGAACCTCCCCCTTCTACCAATCAATGAGCTTGGTTTGTATTTGTTTTACGGATTGCAGTTCCACATGAGGTTTTATTTGAGAGCAAAATAAAGGTTTGACAACTACCTCTTTCACGGGTTGAGGTTGCAGATAGATGAAAGAAGGGATGATAAATGTCCGGAGGAGTCAGACTTGCACCTGGGAAGGCACAGGTATTTGTCAATTCTGAAGGCTGAGGGGATTGATTAAGAGAGTAGGTAGCAAGATATGAAGCGGATACTTTCAAGGGAGAGACAAGGAAGAGGTGCTCGTCATATGTCTGGGATCAGCGTGGGATCAAGCCTGTTCACACTTTTGTCTAGGGAGGTTCTTTTCAGTCCTTGTGGACTGCCACTTCAAAGAGCCACGCTGAAATTGGACAAAAGTAAACTCTCCTTGCAGTTCATGTCATGTACAGACTTTGAAGATTAAAGTCCATTTGGTTCAGCTATTACCTGTTTTCACCTTGACAGTGTGTACTTTTCAGTGAATTTACCAGTTTTCAGTCCTGAGAGCAGTGATTAAGAGCCCAGGCTCTGAAGTCAGGCAGACTTGGTGTATGGTTGTGCATGTCCTTTAAGCAGATCATTTGACCTTTAAGGATTAGGTTCCACATCTGTAAATTGGTCGTGGTGATCCCAAGTTGCTAAGGTTGCTGCTGCGGTTAAATGATATAATGCTTGTAAAGTGCCTCTCGTGTATTAGATACTCAAAAAATATTACTGCTCATATTGTTCAAGCAATGCACATAAATATTTGTCCGTTTAATTTCCTTGACTGTGTGGCAAACTAAATAGATAAAATAGGTGCACAAAAACTGAATAGCTTTACCTGGCATTCCTTCTTTGTCACGAACTTATTTCTTCACTCTCATGCCATTGCTATCCACTTTCATCAACTACCTGCTACATATATACTCCATCTCATAGGATTGTAATGATGATCAAATGAGGCAATGAGCATTTAGCATAATACTTGGCAAATGGCAACAGCTCGATAACTATTAGCTGTCATCAGTACACAGTCTAGAGGATAGTGACTGCCTTTGGACTCAAGCAGATGTGGGTTTTATTCTTAGCTCTGCTATTTATTGGCTGTGTGACATTTTGCAAGTTATTTAACCTCTCTCAGTTTCTTTTACAGATAATGCAAAATGAGGCTATTACTGGAACTAATGGCATAGGGATGTTGTGAGGATAAAATGATATATTATGTGTAAAATCCTTAGCATAAGACCTGGCATACAGTAGGTGCTCAAAATGCAAACATTAACTGTAATACAGATGCTGATGGGTATGATTATGAAGTCAAGCTCACCGTTGAGAGTGCAAATGAGAGGAGACAGGGCACCCTGAGGAATTGTTGCCCATGGACTGTGCAGACAGTTCCATCTTCCTTTCTTACTTCCTTCTAATCCCAATACTGTGCTTTTAGACAGTATGCCCACAGGGCTATTAAGATGACATTTCAGGCTATTTGCTTCTCCCATTAAATGGCTGCCAGGATTTTTCAGTTTCTATTATTATTATTATTATTATTATTATTATTATTATTATTATTATTGAGACGGAGTCACGCCCTGAGGCCCGGGCTGGAGTGCAATGGCGGGACTTCGGTTCACTACAACCTCCACCTCCCAGGTTCAAGCGATTCTCCCGCCTCAGCCTCCCAAGTAGCTGGGATTATGGGTGCCCGCCACCACACCTGGCTAATTTTTTGTATTTTTAGTAGAGACGGAGTTTCACCATATTGGCCAGGCTGGTCTCAAACTCCTGACCTCGTGATATGCCCGCCTCAGCCTCCTGAAGTGCTGGGATTTCAGGTTTGAGCCACCGGGCCCGGTCAGGGTTTTTCAGGTTGTATATCTGCTCTTCTTTCTGCTGTTTCTCTCACTGACTGCAGCATGTTTCCCTGCAGGCAGCTATACCTTTCACTGATTCCTCCTCTCCAATGTCTTACTGCTAATTGTTAAGACAACCAAACCAGCTATCCCAGCTTGTTGCTGGGTTGTGTCTAAGGGCAAATCATCTGAATATACATTTCTCCAAAGAAGATACACAAATAGCCAATAAGCAGATAAAAAGAAGCTCAACATAATTAGCTTTCAGAGGAATGAAAATCAAAATTACAAGCCACTAGGATAGCTAAAATGAAAAAGATAGATAATAACAATGTTGACAAAGATGTGGAGTAACTGAAACTCTCATACACTGCTAAATGGGAATGTAAAATGGTGCAGTTTCTTCCTTTGGAAAAAACAATCTGAAGGTTTCTCAAAAGGTTAAACACAGAGTTATCATATGGCCCAACAATTTCACTTTTAGGTATATACCAGGAAGAAATGAACACATACATTCATAGATAAACTTGTACAAAAATGTTTGTAGCAGCATTATTCATACTAGCTGTAAAGTGGAAAAACCCAGATGTCTATCAATGAAGGACAGATAGACAAAATGTAGCATATCCATATGATAAAGTATTATTCAGCCATAAAAAGAATGAAGTACTGGCCGGGCGCGGTGGCTCAAGCCTGTAATCCCAGCACTTTGGGAGGCCGAGACGGGTGGATCACGAGGTCAGGAGATCGAGATCATCCTGGCTAACACGGTGAAACCACGTCTCTACTAAAAAAAAATACAAAAATCTAGCTGGGCAGGGTGGCGGGCGCCTGTAGTCCCAGCTACTCAGGAGTCTGAGGCAGGAGAATGGCGGGAACCCGGGAGGCGGAGCTTGCAGTGAGCTGAGATCCGGCCATTGCACTCCAGCCTGGGTGATAGAGCGAGACTCCGTCTCAACAAAAAAAAAAAAAAAAAAAAAAAAAAGAATGAGGTACTGATACATGCTTCAACATTGTTGTCCCTGAAAAACATGGTGTTAAGTGAAAGAGGCCAGTTACAAAAGACCACATCTTGTATGATTCTATTTATATAAAATATTCAGAACAGGCAATTGCATGGGAATAGAAAGCAGATTAGTGGTTCCCAGGGGCTGGGGTAAGGGGGAATGGGGCAGTGACTGCTTAATGGCTTTTGGGGGTGATGAAAGCGTTCTGGAATTAGATAAAGGTGATGGTTGCACAAGCCTGTGAATATACTGGAAGCTACTGAATCGTACATCTTAAAGGAAAGAATTGTATAGTACAAATACAGCTGTTATAAAAAATATAAAAGATTGTTCAGGCTTTGAATGAGGGCTGGAGGAGCCCATCCTTGAGCCAAGGGCAGAGATGTGGAGCATGAACTTTGCAGCCTCATTTTAGGCCCCTCAGCGACTTTCCTCTTTTCTGATTTAAAAGTGTTTTCTAGATTGCCGATGCTGCCAGATAAATGACTTTCTTGATCTGTACTAGAGAAGGCAAATATACATTCATGTTTGTTTTTGACATATAATTTTATAAAACATAACTGTTGCTACCATTTATGGCCCCGTTCTATTCACTTATTCTGTGCTAACTTCTGTAATCCTCACCACAACTTTTTAAGGTAGGTATTGCAATTCACCCCATTTTACTGAGGAAACTGAGACAGAGAAGTCGAGTAACTTAACCAAGGGTACGCGGCTAGTAAGTAGCACAGAATTTGAACCCTGATGGTAGCCTCCTAACCGCTACACTACATAGCCTCAAAGCCAATCTAACCTCTTGGTAAAGAGCCTCAACTCTCTATAAGGCATTGTTTTGGGTGAGGTAGAAATTATAGCTCTGTGCTGAAACTGTATGCTCATTCATAAACAACTGATGAAGTAACAAGTCACCAATTGAAATGTGATCTTGCTTATGTGCATAGCCAAGGCAGTAGCATTAATACAGTTAAGCTGGCTATTATCCCCACTAGCATACCCTTTTTTAAGATCTTTTCTTTTCCTGCTTAGGTGAGGTCTTTATTAGGTCCTGCCCACTCTGGAGGTTGCTGCCCCAAGGCCACAGCTTTCTTCCCATCCGTAGACTGCTCCACACAACAAATCTCTGTGTGAAAGGTTGCACAAAAGAGGCCTGGAAAAGAAGTGGCTTAAAATGCTCAATTGCAGTGTTCTGGCAAAAGGACTAATTGGCATTTTTATTCCAAAGGGGAAAAATTGCCTAATAGCAAGAATCAGCGAGTAGTACCACCCATGCAAACTGTTCATTCTTGTTTCAGCTCAAAGGCCTCAAGTGGGGGAAAACAGCTCTTGTTGGCTCAGTGTTTTGTGTGGTAGAATCAGACTGATGCTGTTTAAATTCGATGCACAGGCCAATTAGAATCACGAAGCAGTTCCATCTTTTTTTGTTATTTTTTTCCATGGTATTTTATACTACCAAAAATACACTCTGGTAAAACTCAAACTCCCACTACCTACCTAAATTAAATGTAGAAAATAGGACACGGATTTTTTTTTGCAAAGTCTTCTGTACATATATTTACTATAAACTGACTAGAAGATTTAAGAGTTTTAGACATCTAGAAAAAATTGGGTGATTTTCTGAATTGAGTGGAAAGCAGATGGCTGTGATTTCTACCTTAATATCCAGTTGACTAGTTGTGAGTCAAATCCTGCAGAAGCAGAGCACAGGAGGGTGGAGGTGGAGGCAAATGAAAGTAATAGAGGTAGGCTATGAGTAGCAGAGAATTTTCTCCAGTACTCTGGGGAAAAACTGAATTTTGGATCACATATGTTATCTTTCCATTTAATTCTTTTCTAATGTATGGGGACAAAGAGAAGGTATGTTCCTGGAGGCAGTTCCCTCTATGATGTCTCTTCCTGTAGCTCTGGCCCAGATAGAGGCCTTGTAAACGTGAAGCTTAAAGTCAAGTCTCCAGCTGGGTAGAAGATGGCAAGCAATGTGGGTTGCAGATGAGATTGTGTCCTTAGCATTCATTGTGACTTCACATATAAATCTTGTTCAAGCATTGTCATTTGTCCTAGTGCTTGGTCTTTAATTTACATGGTTCTGCATCAGTGGTGTTCCTTTCACTCAGAAGGCTCCACCTTACCTCCTTTTCATTCATATCTTCCCATGTCCGAATACCATCTGTTTGTCAAACACAACACAAATACCACTGGATTCTGCAACTTGGAAATTATGTCTTTCCTTTTCTTAAACTCCTGGAATACATTGCATATGTCTCTATCAAGGTGCTGGCCGCTTTTTACCCTGTTGCTACCATGGAGTAGACTCCTATGGCTGGTAGTAGAATTACAAGTTCTGTATCCTCCATAGTGGCTGCACAAGGGCTCAGTATGTGGGTTGAACCAATGAACAAATGAATGTACTTCAGGGTTAAGAAACATGGCTTAGCGGCCGGGCGGGCCGGGCGCGGTGGCTCAAGCCTGTAATCCCAGCACTTTGGGAGGCCGAGACGGGCGGATCACGAGGTCAGGAGATCGAGACCATCCTGGCTAACACGGTGAAATCCCGTCTCTACTAAAAAATACAAAAAAAACCTAGCCGGGCGAGGTGGCGGGCGCCTGTAGTCCCAGCTAATTGGGAGGCTGAGGCAGGAGAATGGCGTAAACCCGGGAGGCGGAGCTTGCAGTGAGCTGAGATCCGGCCACTGCACTCCAGCCCGGGCGACAGAGCGAGACTCCGTCTCAAAAAAAGAAATATGGCTTAGTGCTTGATACTGATACTCGACTAGGTTATACCCCACTAACCATTGTGAGGGTGCTGAACACCTCCCAGACTTGATTAAACTGAGCAAAAGACAATTGGAAATTTCAGCAAGATTCTCTCCCTGTTAGCATAACTTGGGACTTTCCTCTCTATTGCCCTACACTCCTTGGCTCTTCGGTGCTCATGACCTCCTGAGAAAAGAGTGGTTTTACATAATTTATAATTTAAAAGAGTGCATTTTTCAGAGACCCTCACGTAGTACCATGTGTAACTCTTACACATAGTGGTTACACATGTAACTCTTACACAAAAAAGAGTTACACATGGTGCTATGTGAGAGTCTCTGAAAAACGGCACATAGACCCAGCCCCTTCTCTCCGAACGTGGTATTGATGCAAACATACACAGACAATATAGTTAAACCTTTCAGCTCACATGTAGGTTTATAAGAAATTGTTTGTGTCTGAGGTTGGTGAGTGCCTGGATTGGGAGGAAGGAGGGAAGCAAGTCCTGAAGCTTGCATCCATGTGCAGGTACTGAGTTCTGTTTTGTTTCCTACATATTCTGCCTTCTTCTCACTGAAGAAAGTGCTTTCTAGTGCTAACATCTTGTGAGTTTGGCTTCCCTGAAACCCTGTCCCTGGGAACAAAAGAAAATTCCCCTACTCAAGGGCTGAGAGAAACAGGTCCAGATTAAAACCTTCTGGCTTTGGATTTGGTTGGGGGGAACCTTTGTTTAAAAATTGATGTCTTTGGAATGTAATGCCGCAAAAAGAGAGAGCATCTCTTCACATCGTGTCTGGTGCTTGGATTAAGGGAACTCTGTGGTATAGAAGATAGCTCTCAGTACAGGATATCAGGACATCTGGGTTTTAGCACTCATGTCATCTGCTCTCTATGGAGCAGCCAACAAATTGCTTTTACTCTCTTGGTACTCGGTGCCCTTGCCTCTAAACTGAAGAGCTGGACTTCATCATCTGTGGGTCTCTGCATATTTAAAATAAACTAAATTTTACCTGATTGTTTTCTCATTACTTATAGAGTGTGTTTTCTTCATTCGAAGGGGTTTGGTGGGGGATATTCTCATAAATTTTGGAATGCTTGTAGGATATCTTCACTTCTTTTTACTGAGTTCATATTAAATGTTTCA
Organism: Piliocolobus tephrosceles; assembly: GCF_002776525.5. Classification (NCBI taxonomy): domain Eukaryota; kingdom Metazoa; phylum Chordata; class Mammalia; order Primates; family Cercopithecidae; genus Piliocolobus; species Piliocolobus tephrosceles. The sequence continues at coordinate 13,803,355 of NC_045445.1, read as the reverse complement.
TAGCCCTAAAGCAATTGACTACAATTGACTTTACTATATGGGGTTTCATTTCATGTTATAAAATAGAAGGAAAAATTTTTCTGGTTTGTTGTAAGTTAGTAATATTAGACTACCTATGGCACCCTCCTTTTGAACATCATTGCTGGAAAGAGAGGCTATAAACACTATCTTGTAATGTTCAGTTCATAACAAAGAGCATTTGGAATCTTTTTCCAGGGTAGGTCTATGGGTGATGATTCTGTGCTTCTGTCCCCAGAAGGTGCTTGACCAACCATTGAGGAATTAAGACATACATAGATGCTCTTTGGGTCAACTCCCTGATCTCAAGGCCAGACACCTAGAATTCAGTCCCTATCAGGCATATCAACTGGATTTTTGTCAGAGGATTCAGTCACTCTTTTAATTGGTGACCAATTGGTATTAACTCTCCAATACTTTTGAAACTCTTGAGGATGTGAAATCCATGTTACCAATCCATCATCGGTCCATCCAACAAAAGTTTACTGTGCACTACTCTGTACCAGCCACTGTTCTACTACAACTGTGAACAGAACAGATAAGAATCTGTGACCTCTATAGAGTTTATACTTTAGTGGGGCAGTAGGGTGGCAGAGTGACAGATAGTGACCTAAATAAAGAAGGAAGTATGTATTAATAGTATGTTAAATGATAGTAAATACTAGGAGAAAATACTAAAGCCAGGGAGGTGAGTAGAGAATATTGGTAGTGAGGATAACAATTTAAATTTTCATAAACTATTTTAGAAAAAGCTAATATTTGAGGCAGTACAGAGTAGTGGTTCCAAACATGGACTTTGGAGCCAGAGTTGTTGGGTTGAGATGCAGGGTCTATTATTTTTCAGTTGTGCAACTTTGGGCAAAGCTAGTGAAAATGATCTAGCCTCCAGGCTTTAGTAGGACAGTCTGGTGGAGGAGACCTGCAAATAGCTAAGAGACAGTGCAGAACGAAATGAGTGCCTCATAGAGACATAAGCAGCAGATTGTGCGAGTTCCTTCTGGGGAATCAGAGGAGATCTCATAGAGGAATTTGAATTGGGCCTTAAATGGCCTTGAATGGACCTTAAATTGATTGAAGTTTTAGGAAGGCAGATTGACACCTAAGGTATACATCCCTAAAAGCTGCAATTGCCCAAAGGCAGAGTGAGCTGCCTCTGGAGGTGTCACCAGTGATGTCTGAGCCCAGGGTGAGTGTTCATTGATGGGAAATGTACTAGAGAAGATTCACATATTGGATGGACAAGTTGAACTTGGTGGTCTTGATTACCTTCCAACCCGAGATTCTGTGATTCTACAATACTGAAAGTGCTACAAGCCAGATTATTCTCTTTTATATTTGAGACATCTCATTGCCTGCCCTCTACAAAGCTGTTCACATAAACTGTAGCTTCCTCTGAAGAAATGTTTTACTGGGACAAGTTACATTAATCAAACCTCTGTTTGAATAATCAGAAATTCCAGATTGGCGTGCTAATATCAGTAAAGTCTTATTGTTGAGTATTTTGAACAGGTGTAACCTCCTGAATTTGGGGTGGATAAAGGGCCCTGCGACTGACCTTGGAAAACTCAGCTTATTTCTATCCAAATGTAGCTAAGACAGGTGAATTCCAAAGCTTGAGCTCACTTCTCCATTTTGCTCCCTAGAGTGCGATCAGTGATAAAATCACTTGTGAAATTTGTATTTCATGTATGTGATGTCTTGTCCATTATATTATTAACTATGTGTCGCAGATGGATGCATCAATTGCTACATGTTCTTTTATCCACATGGCCCATAGGCCTCTTGTATTTAGTCTGTACTTTTATGCAAACTGTCATGGTCATTATTGCTGGAAACCAAAATGTATGGACTAATCTATTCTTATTTTAAGGAGTGTTGTAAACTTTGACTTTATGGTGTGAGAAATTTACAGTCCATAGCCTGCAGAGCCCATCTTCGCTCAGCTTAACATGTAAGCATAGTTTCGCCTTCTGTCTTTCAGGAACCCTAGGCTGTTTCTATTCCTAGTACTAGAAGAAATAACGTTTATTCTGCCTGTATTTAAACCTAATACCTGGGCTCTGGCTCACACTACCTTTGTAGGTGACTAGGCCCTCATCTTAGGTTGCCATCTTTTGATAGTTCTTTAAAATGAAACAACTTTTTTGGAGTAGTCTAGGATGGAGGACTTCATTTGCCAATTCAACAGGCACTGCCAGTAAGGATTACAGGTCAGATAAGAGAAAGCCAAACTGATCTTTATGTTAATATTTCTCATCAGCAATCAACACATGAGATATTTTATATTGTAAGTTATTTGCTTGGCTCCCCTTCCTCATCACTTCTTCTCCTTATTCCAAACAAGATGTATAATGTCGTTTTTCAATGATCGTATTCGTCTAAACAACTGTTAATAAGCCCCTGAGCTTAGACTTTAAAGGTAGAACATCAAGGCCCAGACAACTTAATAATCCAATGTTCTAAAACTTCTCAGAATAAAAATTAATTCAATAAAATATGTTAAATATCATTTGGAGCGTGTGTGTAGTGGTGAAGAGGAGTTAATGAGTAACTGACCACACAAAGATGAAGTTGTAGGGCTCCAAGACGTGAATGGTACTGAAAGACGAGAGAAGAGGAGAGTTAAGAGCTGGGGCTGGAGGGAGACAGGGCCTGCTCAGAACTGAGTATTGTCAGTTAGACTTGCTTTGGGGTTGCCTTGTTTGGTTTCAGAGTCAGCCCCTGCAGGAAGCCAGATTTTTTTTTTTTTTTCAGTCTTCTGCTTTGCAGTTCACCTTATTTTTTATTGCTGTTCTTTCTGATTCAGAGTTTAGAGCCGTTGACCTGGTGGCTTCTTTACCTAGGGTTGAATGTTTTGGTCACTAAAACAACACATCATGGGGCTATTTGTGTGCCTCTCTTCATGACAGGGCATGTGGGGACAGACAGATTGGAGCTTGGAAAAGCATCCCTTTTGACCGAGATCTCAGAACACCTGAAAGCCCTGCCCTGCAAAAAAAAAAAAAAAACCAAGACGTGACAAAAATAAACCAGGCCAACCCAGAGCTAGATATTTGTTATTCTTTTGTGAACGCTATGGAAATTAATAAAACAGTTTATTTTTCTTCTTGTGATTAGCTGTAAGTTCTGCTTTAAAAGACAATAAATTCACTCAAAAGTTGCTTTCAAAGATTTTTTTTTTATTGGACAGAAAGCATCCTAATAAAAAACCGGCTATATGCAAATAAAGTCATTTCTGTTTCTGGAAATTAGGTTTATAAGCACCACAAATACATTTCAATTGATAAAGAGAGCAGAAGGTAAAAATGTGTAGTCGAATACTTCCTGTTCACTACCAACATATACATATTTTTCTAGTACATTGCTCAATTGTGAAATCAGGACGAAAGCATGCAATAAACATTTTTTTTGCAGCAAATTTTAGTAAGATATCTGTAAAAAGAAGACCAAATATACCAATGTTGAATATTACAATGTATTTGATTAATTTTTTCTTCTTTTAATACAAAATTGTCAGATAATCTTGTCCTGCAAAAATACTACATTTTAAAATTCAGTGTGGTGCTATCAGGCACCCCCCGGTCTCTTCGAGCTATAACTGGTACCGAGCTCGTGCTGCTTGTCAAAATTTAATGAGAGGGCCCGTTCTAAAATAATTGAATTTTCATATCAGAACGAACCAGGATTACTCAGACAATAAAATTGCTGAGTCCTGTACTGTTACCGGCAAATACCTTTTGCTTTGCTCATGAAATCAGTATGTAAATGTTCAGGGTTTGTATTTAAGGCATCTTAGGCATTTGGAGTTGTAGTACTAGCAATAATTTCAAATGGTGCCGGTGATAAGTAGCTGGTTTTTTATAATGTTCAAAGTGTAATTTGTTTGGTGAATCAGGATAAGCATTTGGTTTATATTTTATATAAATGTTAATGCACTTGCAGTTTAATTATATTTCTTAACTTCTAACATTTCAGAAGTCAAATTTGAGGTCTAGTCCATCAGATGGTCTTGCTTTCATAACATTCTGAAAAATGGGAGCACCCCTATGCAGTGAGTTTAAAAAGTAAGAGGTGCCTGGAAAGTTCGTGATGGTATGTTTTGGAAGCTGGCAGCACTGATAATGAAGTGGGAGAAATGCCATTCCATAGGTGTGTCCTCCTGCGTAATGGTGAGCTCTCTGAGACACAGCATGGAACTTGAGAGTCCTCTATCGAGAGCAAGGAAGACGCCTCCAGGGGGTGAATAATTTATTTCTTTTACGATAGTTGAGTTGGAGAGCAACTATTGAATAAAGGAGTATAATTTCTAAAAATTTAACAAGAGTTTCTGTAGCATTGCAGTGATTGAGGGTATCAGGACAGAAGAGAGCTCTTTCTAGTGTGTAGCGAAAGTCGGTTTAAGAAGTGTTATTTTCTATATTATTATTTTTAAAATGATTTGCAGGATTGTAGCCTTTAAGCGAATGTGTACTCAATCGAAATTAGCTATGTAATATGCAAGAGATAACAGTACTTGTCAAAATTAGGACTTTTTTTTTCATATCCCCTTCATGATATGACTTGGTTTGGTTGAAAGAGGATTGGATAACATAGCTTTAGAGGTAGAAGACTTAGCTTTTTCTTTCTTTCATATCATAGAATGCAAAGGTTATCAAACTACAGCCTGTGGGCAAAATATGGCCTGCTGGCTGGTTTTGTAAATAAACCTTTATTGAAACACAGCCAGTTGTCTATTGCTGCTTTTGTGCTCCATGAGCAGAGTTGAGTAATTGCAACAGAGGTCATATGGCCTGAAAAAGTCTAAAATGTTTGCCGTCTGGCCCTTTACAGGAAAAGTTTGCAGACCCCTGATTTAGTGACCTGCCTTTAGAGGGTTATTACTTCCAAGTCTTCATTGGCGATAGTAGTGGAGGTGGTGATGGCGATGATGATGATGATGATGATGATGATGATGATAGCTAACACATACTAACACTTAAGTACCCTAAGCACTTTGTGTGTATACATTCATTTAACCCTCACAACAACCCTGTATTATAGCACTGTTACTATCCCAGCAGAGAGAAGGTGAGTGATATGTTCCTTCTCACTTGGCCAGTGAGTGGCAGAGCCAGGCAGTCTGGCTCAAGAACTTATGTATGCTCATCTTATTTTTGTGGTTATTTTTAACTTTTAATTATGAAACTTTCAAGCATAGATAAAAAGAAGAGTATAATGAATCACTAAATACTCACCATTCAGCTTCACCAATTAATAGTATACTGCTATTTTATCTGCTCACCATGTCTTCCAAATATTTTTATGCATGTAGAGCAAATTTCCAACATCATGTCATGCTATTCTTTGCAAATACTTCAATGCATAGCTCCCACGTGTATAACAAAAATGTCATTATAGTATCTAACATATTTCACAGTAATTTCATAATGTCATCTAATGTCCAGTTCATATTACATTTCTTCTGGTGGCCTTCAGTTTTTCTTTTGACCATTGGTTTGTTCAAATCAGAATTCAAGCAAGATCAACTCACTGCATTTGGAAATTAGGTCCCTATGTTTCTCTGAATATATAATGGATCCCTACCCCTGCCATTTATGATTTAAGAAAATAGTTCATTTGACCTGTGATATGTCCCACATTCCCAATTTGATCAATTACTTCTTTTTGGTTTCATTTGTTCCTCTTTTTCCCAGTATTTTTTTTTATACTCCTGGCTAAGTCTAGATGATTGATTAAATTAAGAGGTATTTGTATGTGTGTGTTTGTGCCTGTGCATGCACATTTTTAGGCTCCTTTGTAGATAGTGCTGCATATTTCCTATTGTATCACATCATGAACCACATAACATCTGGTTATCATCACCAAAAAGCGAGTAAACTTTTCTCAGTAGGTTCAAGTGATGTCAGTCTGATCCTGCCTTTATGAACTTTTCCCCATCAACTTTTATCTTAATAGTTTTATCATCAGTTAGTGATTGTTGCCTAGATCCATTGTTTCATTGGGAGTTGCAAAATGGTGGTTTTCAGAGGTTTTTCATTCCTTTTCTCTTTATTAGTTGCAATGGTTCTATAAAGAACTTTTCCTCATCAGCTTTGGTTACGCTGAAGTATTATTTGTACAGAAGCAGAATAAATGCTTAATTCTTATCTTTTATTTGTGAATGTTCATTGTGATGACTTAGTGTCTCAGCAGCTTCTAGGTGCTCTGGCTGCTCATTGCTACTGAGTGGTTACTGCTTCTAGGCTTGTTGGTGGGAAGATCTCGGAAATATGTACTTTATAGAAAGAGAAAAATAGATTATGATTTCATTTTGATATTTCCAATTTGCATAAGGTTTCAGGATTTTTACTGAATTTCTTTGATTTTACATTTCTTTTTGTTTTATGCTGAGAATCTTGGTTCCTTGTGATATGAGCATAGCTATATGCTTATCCTATAATTTACATAAGGTAATTAAAAAATAACATTACCAATATTACTGTTATTAGTAAGACAGTTTATGTTTTCTACTCTCTTGACCTCTATGATCAATGGCCTCTTTGTAGAATGAAAAATATAATCCTGAATCTGCCTGAAGGTTCTTATGTGGGAGCAGATGATCTGTTGAGGTCCCTCCATCTGTGAGATTTCTTATCGATCAGTATTTTTTAGACAGTTTCTAAAATGTATGAGATGGCTACAGTGCTTGGGTTTGAGCCAGAAGGTCCAAAGTTAAAATTCTTCACTGGGCTTTGATTCAGAGGTTATGATGAGTTTTTTGGTGTAAGAATATATGCCCCTGCAGATACTATAAAGTTAGTAACCATAGTGCAAAACCTAAATTTAGGGATCATATAGGATAATTTATATATCGAATATTGCTTTCTGGTATATAAAATGCCTTCTAATAAGTAGTCTCATTTGACTTGATATCTCTCCTAGGTGATAGGTACTATCATTATCTCTATGTTCCAAGAGGATCAGAGTGGTTAAGTACTTTTCCCCAGTCGCACAGCCGGTGAGTAGCACAGTAGGGATCCAAACTGAGGTCTTTGGACTCATAACCTGACATTCCTTTCAGCATATCGACATTGTCAACATATTCTAGGATGTTGTTTGCAGCCCAGTAGTGGTGACTCTTTTAACTTCTCTTGGAGGGTGATGAGGAGAGAGATGCTTTGGGACATTTTCCTGGACCAATTGTGCTTTTCTTTGGTAACTCTTAGGTGATCAGACCCAGAGCCGAAGGTGTGGACTTGAGTGTGTCTTACTTTTATTGTTTTCATTGCTCTTCCTTTCCCACTGCAGCTTGATTATTGGAGTTGTTTGAAGGAGCAGGAGGCGATCTGGTGAAAGTTCTTTTCAAGTCGGAACTTAACTCTGCAGTAGCCATGCTTGTCCTGGTGTCTACTAATTAAGCACTACCAGGGTCACCTTTCATTGTTGCTTCATGTGCAGGTGCCTGCATTAGTCATTATAAAAGAACATCCTACTTTTTTTTCTCTGCTGTATTAGAGGGAGATTTCAAATCATTTCATATTGGCAACTACTTTGTCAGAAAATAGCAACAGTTTTTCACTGTTACCTGCTTCTACCAAAACAATTTTTCCCCTTAAAGCTTCTTGTGAATTGATTACAACCATTGCTTCACTGAAAATTATTAAACCTCAGGGAAATATAGAGGATTAACCACAAAATACAACCAAGTGCATGAAGTAGAGTCTGCATTCTACTAGTTTCTTCCAAGGAACTGGAGAATCTCTGAATCAGACCTGAAGGGGGGAATCCTAGAATGTTTGAGGGCCTGCCATACCCATTTTGTGCCTATAATTTCAGCAAGTTAGGAGAGAGATAGGAATGTCTGCACCATGTGCACCTGCTGACCTAGGTAAGAAATCACTTTAAGGGCAAGAAGTGTTTCTTTCACTGGTGCTGACATCCCTCACTCTCAGTTCTCACAAGGGATCTGAAATCAAAATGCCTGAGTTTAAATACTAACTTTATCAGTGTACATCCTTGGGAAAGTTACTTAAACTTTTTGCACTTGAGATTTCTTATTTGCCAAATAAGGCAAAATAGTACTTAGCTCATACAGTTGTAAGAATCAAAGCCATAATGTCATACAATGCTTAGCATAGATGTTGGCACATAATGTAGTTGTCACTCCAATGCTGGATGTTATTGCTTATCATGAATGTTATTGTTATTGGTTATTGTTTCCTTTATCAAAATAATGTTATCCAAGCCTCAAACCATAGAGTGATATAAAGTACAAATAGCAGTTGGACTTTTTACTCCCCTATCTTGGTCACTTTCGTTAACAAGTGTGAGTGCTTCCTTAATAACAAGCATTAGCTAAAAATGTTCCCCTGTCCCACCACCAAACCTTCAAACAGCCTCTAGATTATTCCCTCTGCCCCTCCTCTTCAGGGCTTCAACATCATGCTCATCATCCTCTTCCTTAACCTTCTTTATAGCAAAGCACCTTAAGAGAACTGTTTAAATTAATCCTCCACAATTTTTCTTCTCCACTTCTCCCTTAAACCCACTCCAGTAAGGCATTCATTCCTACCACTCCAATGAAAGTACTGTTGTCAGGAGGGGATCACCACACACCAGGGCCTGTCAGGGAATTGGGGACAAGGGGAGGGATAGCATTGGTAGAAATACCTAATGTAGATGATGGGTTGATGGGTGCAACAAACGACCATGGCACATGTATACCTATGTAACTAACTTGCACGTTCTGCACATGTATCCCAGAAGCAGAAGAAGAGGAGGAGGAGGAGGAGGAGGAGGGGGAAAGCACTGTGGTCAAGGTCATCAGCAACTTGTACATTGCTAAATCTATTGAGCTCTTCTCCTTTTTGTTTTTTCCTTACAGAGTGACCTGGTAACATTTGATGTGGTTCTGGATTTTCTTCCTACCTCATTGACTCCTTTTCCTTAATCTCCTTTCCCGGCCCCACCTTCTTATAGCCATCTGTAAAAAAAGGTGTTGGGATGCCCTACACCTGCTTCTCTATCTCTATCTATATACATTAACTACATGGGTTTGAACTGCAGAAGTTCAATTGCATGTGGATTTTCTCCCACCTCTGCCACCTCCGAGACAGCAAGAACAATCCTTTCTTTTCCTCCCACTTAATGAATAGAAAACATATTTTCCCTTCCTTATGATTTTCTTAATGACATTTTCTTTTCTCTGTCTTATTTTATTATAAGAATACAGTATCAGAATATAATACATAGAACATACAAAATATGTGTTAATTGACTGTTGATGTTATTGACAAGGCTTCCACGCAACAGTAGACTATCAGTAGTTATGTTTGATGGAATCAACTTTTATGCAGATTTTTGGCTGTGTGGGGGATCAGTGCCCCCTGACCCTTGTGTTGTGTGAGAATAAACTTAATTCGTTTATACTGACTACATGTTGAAATGATTTTTTATATATATATTGGGTTAAAGAAAATATACTATTAATTTCATCCATTCTTTTTACTTTTGTTCCAGTGCAATTACTGGAAAATTTCAGAATATATATGTGGCTTGCATTTGTAGCTTACGTTCTGTTTGATTGGACAGCACTGGCCTAGAAAGAGTGACTGCTCTGCATCCCTGGGTCCACCTCACTTCAGTGTCTGGTGAAATTCTCCTCATCCCTCAAGACCAACTGCTAATGTCTCTCTCCCCTTTCCTTGCTCTTTGCCACAAGCAGACAGAGTTAGCCATTCTTCCTAGTCTGCCCTGACTCTGTACATAAGTTGTGCTGACTTCCATAGCCCCTGACACCTAATGAACAATGAAAGAGGCCTGTGCCACTCCTGGGCTGTTGGTGGATTTTTTTTTTTAAAGAAAATATGGGTTTTTTTTTTTTTAAAGAAAATATGGTTTTTTTTAAATTTTATTTTATTTTATTTTTTTATTATACTTTAAGTTCTAGGGTACATGTGCATAACGTGCAGGTTTGTTACATATGTATACTTGTGCCATGTTGGTGGGCTGCACCCATCAACTCGTCAGCACCCATCAATTCGTCATTTATATCAGGTATAACTCCCAATGCAATCCCTCCCCCCTCCCCCCTCCCCATGATAGGCCCCGGTGTGTGATGTTCCCCTTCCCGAGTCCAAGTGAGCTCATTGTTCAGTTCCCACCTATGAGTGAGAACATGCGGTGTTTGGTTTTCTCTTCTTGTGATAGTTTGCTAAGAATGATGGTTTCCAGCTGCATCCATGTCCCTACAAAGGACGCAAACTCATCCTTTTTTATGGCTGCATAGTATTCCATGGTGTATATGTGCCACATTTTCTTAATCCAGTCTGTCACTGATGGACATTTGGGTTGATTCCAAGTCTTTGCTATTGTGAATAGTGCCGCAATAAACATACGTGTGCATGTGTCTTTATAGCAGCATGATTTATAATCCTTTGGGTATATACCCAGTAGTGGGATGGCTGGGTCATATGGTACATCTAGTTCTAGATCCTTGAGGAATCGCCATACTGTTTCTTTGTTGGTCTCCTTACAGGATTTGCTTCATCTCTCTGCTACAGCATTGCACACATTGGTTTCTAGCTATTTATTTATAGGTCGTTCTCCCTACTCTATAATGAACTCCTTGATGTTCTGCGTGGTTTCTAACTTAACTCTGATCCTCAGTGACCAGAACGCCATGTTGCAGAAATTTGTGCTCATTAAGTATTACAGGGACATACAAATCATTCTCAGTCTGCATTTCCTGCTGCCATTTGCCCCCAGCAATCCCACCTGATGACTTCCCATTCTCTGGTGAGATTTTCCCCATAGTTATTCCTTCCCTAGGTTGCAACCGGACTCTCATTGTAACTAGTTTGATGACTCCTACTCTGTTTGTGGTGTAGGCTGGCTAATCTGGGCTACGTCAGGTCTGGCAGCAGCTCTGGTATGCACCCTGGGTGATTGGGTGTCACAGAGGGATAGGTGAGCTCCCTTGAAGGCCAGCTGGCTGTATGGCCAGTCTGTAGAGAACAGCAGTAGGCTGCTTCCTGCCTTGGTTGCAGGAGATTTTCCTGATTTGCCTTGTGGTGGGCAACATTTCAACTTTATGGGTGATGCTGCCGTGTCATTTGTGGTGAGTTAATGATGCACAGAAAGGAGAGTGGGTAGATCTGTGGCAGATGTGGGTTTCCTAGCAACATCATTAGCTATGCTGGACCACCATTCAGTCAGCCTTGTCTCCTGTGGCCTGATACCATGGTGACACCACACTCTCTGTGGCCACTCCATAAACCTTGCACTTATGGCTCTCTGTCTTTAGAGGGACTGGGAAGAAAGATCACTTAGCAGTGTGCTGCTAAGATGCTGAAATCGATGGCAACATTCCACTTTCTTTCTTTTTCCCCTGAGGCCTTTGACTATGTACTTTGTATGATTTGTTTCCTGGGGACAGACAACCTTGTAACCTTTTTGTCTTATAAATGTAGAATCTTTGCTGAAGCATCCCATGTCTCTCTGACCACAATGGCTGAGAGTAAAGACTTGTTTACAATAATGAAAATGGTATCCTATTTATTTGGCTTAATTTCCACCCATTTTTAAACAAACCACGGTCTTCATCAGATTTCTTTTACAATATTCCAGGAATTGTAATCTGCCATTTTCTTCTGTCCTGTCCTGGTGCAGGTACTGTTGTGATTACTCAGTAGCTGAAATGATTCAGTGCTCCACTGGGCCACTGCAACAAGGCCATCATTGAGGCCACCAAAGCTGTAATGGTTTCTTTGCTTCTGCACTCCAGATGAGGACTGGTTTGTTTCTGTACACACACTGATGCCTCTCTTTTGTGTTCCAGACACTTTAGGGTTCCTTCTTCTCCACCTATCTCCTCCTCTTCCCCTGCCCCCACTTTTTCTTCTCCTGTTATGGTGGTCCCATTGCTGCAGGACTCAGGTCTGTGAAGACTAGGCTTGGAGACAATCTGAGAGACAGATATAGTGATAATCTTAGAAAATTCCCTCCTCTCCTTTTCCAAACTGACCTACTGAATGTATACCAAATTTAAACACCCCAACTCTTCTTCTAATAGAAGAGTTCTTTTTTTTAAAGAGGTTACTTAGCCCCTCAAGTAAATAGATCCTTGATGGCCCTGGCCCTACTGGTCTTTTAGATGGGCTAAAGCTGCCAAGCTCAAACTCTGCACCACTGACATGAAGGAAGGCCCATCAACTTCTCTATGTCTGTTTGGGCCTGTTTTAAAACATCATCAGTGTGGGCACAGAAGAATTCATGCTTCTCCCTGGGTCTCTCAGGAACTCTGCATGGCATCCACAGTTGGAATCCTTGGCTTACTGCCCCATGATGCCTCCTTAGAGTAAGTTGTTTCCTGTTTGTTTCTGGAGCACAGTCTAAGTGGTAAGCTCTATGAGGATGCTATGCAGAATAAGGCATGAATTCTCTTTTGAAGGAGTCTTCAGAAGAGAATTTGAAATTATGTGATTCAACAACTAAGCCAAAGTAGGACGAGTACTCTCCAACAGTACTTCTGCCAGGTGCTCATATGGCCTCTGCCTGGATCTTTACCCATTTTTTCAAACATAGAGCTTTCTGCTGCAGAATAATTTGAAGTATTAGACGTTTTTCCCTATTTAAAGCTGAAATCCTTGGACGATGGGATCATAAGAAGCCCAAACCTGAGCATCATGCCATATACCCATTTAACCAACTTGCACGTATGACCCCTGAATCTAAAATAAGAGAAAAAGAAAAAGAAACTTAAATAAGTGGGAGAGAGAAAGTAGTAGAAAGTATGACGTGTTTAAACATTATAAAGAACTGATAAAGTGTGTGCTTATCAAATATCAACCAAGGAAAGTACCAAAGATATACTTATTTAAAAACATTAAAACTTAACACCAAAATAAAGGAAATGATTTAAATTCATTGAAACATAAAATGCAAATGAACTACAGAGCAACCGTAGATTTTTAGCCTATTTCTCAACATCTTCATGGAATTGATAAACCAATGGGTATTGTGTTCAAAGTTCTGAGTTAAATCATAGGTGGGAATTGAACAATGAGAACACTTGGACACAGGGTGGGGAACATCACACACCAGGGCCTGTCGTGGGGTGGCGGAGTGGGGAGGGATAGCATTAGGAGAAACACCTAATGTAAATGACCAGTTAATGCGTGCAGCACACTAACATGGCACATGTATACATATGTAACAAACCTGCGCATTCTGCACATGTACCCTAGAACTTAAAGTATATATATATATATAAAGTTTTGAGTTAAAATACTTGTCAATTTGGAATTGCATTCCGAGCTAATTTTTTTTTCAAGATTGAGGACAAAATGTAAATGAATTCATAAAAGTAATATAAAATAACTTTTAATTATTTATATCTATAAGAAATATAACATTTAAAATAAAATGCTGTTTCTTATTGTTTTAAAAAGCTGAAATCCATTTTCATAAAACTTGTTTCTAGCTGTGTCCTCTGTAGCCATGGGCAATAAAGAGAACATTTCCACTTCATGATAGCCCTTAAGATACTTGAAAAGAGCTCTCATAAATCCTCTAAGTACTTTTTCCCTAGTTGTTGTTAAAGCCGTTTTCTTTTTAACATGTCATTGTAATAAATAGAACATTTCTACTTCCTGATAGCCCTTAAGTTATTTGGAAACAGCTCTCATAGCCTCTCTAAGTATTTTTTCCCCAGTTGTTGCTAAAGCCATTTTTTAACATGTCATTGTCATTCTCTTCTGTATATTCTTTTATTTTACAATGTCCTTGTTGTTTAGCGAAGCTTGGAAATAAATCCAGTACTGTAGGTGTGATCCGACCATCAAGAATCAAGCGGCTGGGCGCGGTGGCTCAAGCCTGTAATCCCAGCACCTTGGGAGGCCGAGACGGGCGGATCACGAGGTCAGGAGATCGAGATCATCCTGGCTAATACGGTGAAACCCCGTCTCTACTAAAAAATACAAGAAACTAGCCAGGCGAGGTGGCGGCGCCTGGAGTCCCAGCTACTCGGGAGGCTGAGGCAGGAGAATGGCGTAAACCCAGGAGGCGGAGCTTGCAGTGAGCTGAGATCCGGCCACTGCACTCCAGCCTGGGTGACAGAGCCAGACTCCGTCTCAAAAAAAAAAAAAAAAAAAGAATCAAGCAAGAATATCTTTCCTTATGATTTGAACTTCAGACGTTAAATGCAGCACCTTTTATGTTTTAGGAGCCCTTCATTAATATTCCCTTTCTATGATCCTGTGCCATGTAAGTAGAAGCTAAGAACACCAAACGCCAGCTACTTGTTCCCTCAATACTCCCCGCAAGAGCAGTGGGATCTCTGTGGGGTCCTGGGTGAGCTAGATGACCATGTTCTTACTGTGATGTTCAACATTCATGTAGCAGCAACAGTGTTTGTTCTGTATTTATCAGGTTTGTGGTGTGACGTTGGCTATGGCTGTAGCTACCGCAAGTTCCCTCTGTTCCTGACTATTTTATGAGCCTAGACATCCTGATGATTCTGTAACCTACCTGATGATCTTTCCAACAGATTTTAGTTTTGTTTAAATCAGTCACTGTCATTTTCATTTACTTGCAACTAAGAACTCTGACTGATGCAAATTCATATTAAACATAAACTTGATTAAAATTCCATGTCTCTGACAGGAATGACCATTAAGCTAAGGCTGTCCGCCATGTTAATAAATACGCATTTGCTATTTTTGAACCTAAACACAAGGGGTTTTAGTTTGCTAAGTCTGCCGTAACAAAATATCACCGACTGAGTGGTTTACCGAGAGTTTTATTTTCTCATAGTTATGGAGACTGGAAGTCTGAGATCAAGGTGTTGGAGGGCTAGTTTCTTCCGAGGTCCCTCTCGTTTGTTTGCAGGTGGCTGCCTTCTAGCTGTGTCCTTGCATAGCTATCTGTTTGTCTGTGTGGGTTTATGTCTGTGTGTCCAAATTTCCTCATAAGAACACCAATCATATTGGATTAGGATCCACCCTAAAGACCTTATACCTTATCTCCAAATACCATTACATTCTGAGGTACATGGGGTTAGGACTTCAGCGTATAAATTTTTTTGTGGGGGAGGCAATTTAACCCCATAACACAAAGCAACCCTTGGTGGTTGTTATTAAATTCACATTCTTTTGGGTATTATTTCAAACTGTGTAAAGTCTTGATTCTGCTATCATCACAGGTACAATCACTCTGAATTTGCATTATCTGTAAATTTAACAGCAAGCCTTCACTACTGTGTCTATATTGGTGATTTCAGGTTATTTTCTTTCTTTTTTTTTTTTTTTTTTTTTTTTTTAGACGGAGTCTCGCTCTGCCGCCCAGGCTGGCGTGCGGCGGCGCAC
>NC_045445.1:13760294-13787893 GCF_002776525.5 Piliocolobus tephrosceles | reverse complement strand
GGAGACGGAGTCTCGCTCTGCCGCCCAGGCTGGAGTGCAGCGGCGCAATCTCGGCCGGCTCCCTGCAAGCTCCGCCTCCCAGGTTCACGCCATTCTCCCGCCTCAGCCTCCTGAGTAGCTGGACTACAGGCGCCCGCCACCGCGCCTGGCTAGTTTTTTTTTTTTTTTTTTTTTTTTGTATTTTTAGTAGAGACGGGGTTTCACCGTGTTAGCCAGGGTGGTCTCGATCTCCTGACCTCATGATCCTCCCGTCTCGGCCTCCCAAAGTGCTGGGATTACAGGCGTGAGCCACCGCGCCCGGCCCGATTTCAGGTTATTTTCTATGGGAGTTAAAGGAACCTATAATTTCTACACAGAATGACAAGCAAAAGAGATAAAAT
The DNA here is from genome assembly GCF_002776525.5 of Piliocolobus tephrosceles. Lineage (NCBI taxonomy): Eukaryota > Metazoa > Chordata > Mammalia > Primates > Cercopithecidae > Piliocolobus > Piliocolobus tephrosceles. Next base: position 13,787,513 of record NC_045445.1, on the reverse strand, counting down.
CTGAACCACTCACAAGCTGAAGTGGAAAATGAAGCAAGAGTTTCAGGTTCAACCCTCTTTGGTCCCTGAAAGGTCAGTGTTTCAGGATGTATTTTGAAAACAGTTAGTTTAAATTATTCGTAAGCTGTTGAGTGGAGCCTGGTCCCAAACAGGGTAAATCAGCATGCCTACATTACACCATTTTCTGGGTCGAGATTGGATTTCTAATAAGGAGCTTTAAAGTACAATTGTTCACATGTTACCATCCAACATACATATTCATCTTCCCTAATGTTACAGTGAAAGCTTTTGTTTAGTGCTTGGTTGAAATTCAGAGTTCTTGAGTTCAGAGCTGTGGTTCCCAGATTTAGCTGCAGAGTAGAATCACCTGTTTTAACAAAACCCCAGTGCCCAGGTTGCATCCCATAACAATTAAAGCAGAATGTCTGGAGATGGGAGACAGGTTCTTCCTTTAAGAAATCAGTATTTCTTTTTTTTTTGAGACGGAGTCTCGCTCTGTCGCCCAGGCTGGAGTGCAGTGGCCGGATCTCAGCTCACTGCAACCTCCGCCTCCCAGGTTTATGCCATTCTCCTGCCTCAGCCTCCCGAGTAGCTGGGACTACAGGTGCCCGCCACCTCGCCCGGCTACTTTTTTGTATTTTTTAGTAGAGACGGGGTTTCACCGTGTTAGCCAGGATGGTCTCGATCTCCTGACCTAGTAATCCACCCGTCTCGGCCTCCCAAAGTGCTGGGATTACAGATTTGAGCCACTGCGCCCGGCCAAAGAAATCAGTATTTCTTAAAGTTTCCCCAGATGATTTCAATGTGCTGCAGAGTTTGAGAATCACTGATCTATAGCATTTCTCATTTCTCTGATTTAGTATTCTTATACCTTATTAAGTACACACAATCACACACACACATGCATACACACAGTTCATTTGGGAAGTCATGGTGACACATACAGATTATCTGCATCATTAAATTCAACTGTCTGTTTCACAATTAATTTCAGAATTTGTCAGAAGATCTAATAGTGAGCCAGCCTGTGTGGAGTTTCTAGTATCCTCCTTTTCCCCAATGTTTAAAAATCAGTATATCTCTTTATGGCTTGAAATCTTGTGGACCCCCTTCTGTTCTCTATGAATTATCAAAGTCTGCTGACTATATTTTTTCAGTCAATTTTATTGATGCATAATTTATATACAACCAAATACATGTTTTCACAGATTTTTGAGTTTTGGCAAGTATATAAATTCTTATTATCAGGATCCCGACCAAGGCAGAATATTTCTATCATCCCAAGGATTTCCTTATCCCCCTTTGTTGTTACTTCCCACTGGCAGCCTCAACCAACCATTGATTTGTTTTACAGGACTGCAGATTATATTTGTCTTTTTTTTAAAACCAATTCCCCAATTCAATATGCCAGGGTTTGACAAAACCCTTTTCTGTAAAGGGCCAGATGGAATCATATGGTGTGTACTCTTTCGTGTCTGGCTCCTTTTGCTCAGTATAATGTACGTGAGATTCATCCTTGTTGTGTTTGTCAGTAGCTCATTCCTTCTCTTTGTGTAGCATTTCATTGTATGACTATACCACTTTGGATTGATACATTTGTCTGTCGGTGGATATTTGAGTTGTTTTTCACTTTTTGGATGTTATGAATAATGCTGCTATGCACATTGGTGTACAAGTCTCTTTTCTGGTCATGTGTTTTCATCTTCCTTTGATAAAATACCTAGGGTTGAGATTGCTAAGTTTTATGGTAATGATATCTGTTTAACTTAAATATAGTCCCAAACTTTTTCAGAAGTGGCTGTAAACATTCACTCCCAGCACCAGTGTATGGGAAACCAGTTGTTTCACATCCTCACCAACACTTGGCACTTTCAGTCTTAAATTTAATCATTTTCAAGTCTGTACTGGTATTTCATTGTGGTTTTAATTTGCAATTCCCTAATGACTAATGATGTGGATCATCATCTCATGTGCTTGTTAGCCATTCTGTATCTTTTTTGGTGAAATATATATTCACATAATTTGCCCATTTTTAAAATTCAGCTTTATGTTTTTAGATGATTGCAGATTTACATGCAGCTGTAAGAAACAATATAGCAAAAGCCCATGTACCCTATACCCACTTTTCCCCAATAGTAACATCTCACAAAACTACAACACAAAATTGTAGAATGAGAACCAGGATATTGATATCAATACAGTCAAAATACAGAACATTTACGTCACCACAAGGATCTCTTATGTTTCTCTCATCCACTCACTTCCTAACTCACCTCCTACTTAACTGCTGGCAACCACTAATCTGTTCTTCATTTCTATAATTTTGTCATTTCAAAATGTCATATAATAGAATCATACAATATGTAACTTTTTTGGATTGGCTTTTTCACTCATCGTAATTCTCTGGAGATGCATGCAGGTTGTTGTGTAGATCAATAGTTCATTCTTTTTTATTGCTGAGTAGTATTCGATGGTATAGATGCATCATATTTGTTTAACCATTCACCTGTTGAAGGACATCTGGGTTGTTTCCACTTTTGACCTAGTACAAGTAAAGCTGCTATGAACATTTATGTACAAGTTTTTGTGTAAATGTAAATTTTTAATTTTCTGAGATACTTACTGCAGGAGTACAATTGCTGGGTAGTGCAATGATTGTGTGTTTAATTTTATAGCAAACTACCATATGCTTTTCCAGAGTACTTGTGACATTTTAAATCCCTACAAGCAATGGATGAATGATTCAGTCTCTCTGCATCTTTGCAAGCATTTAATGTGGTGACTATTTTTTACTTTAGTCATTCTGATAGGTATGTAGTGATATTTCATCGTGGTTTTAATTTGCATTTCCATAATGCCTAATGATGTTGAACATCTTTTTACATGCTTATTTGCCATTTGTATATCTTCTTCAGTGAAATGTCTCTTCATGGTTTTGGTCAGTTTTCAAATTGGATTATTTATTTGTTTGTTTTGTTAACTGCTGAGTTTTGTGAGTTCTTTGTATGTTCTAAATATGAGTCCTTTGTTGGAAATATGGTTTGCAATATTTTTTCCCACTCTGTAGCTTGTCTTTTCATTCTGTTCACCTGGGCATTCACTGAACAAAAGTTTTTAATTTTGGTGAAGTCCAATTTATTTAATTTTGCCTTTTTTGTATCATGTTTTTGCTGTCAAGTATCATTCATCCTTTGCTTGTAGGGATTTAAAATGTCACAAGTACTCTGGTAAAGCATATGGCAGTTCTCCTGCCTCAGCCTCCTGAGTAGCTGGGATTATAGACACGTGCCACCACACCCGGCTAATTTTTGTATTTTCACTAGAGATGGGGTTTCACCATGTTGGTCAGGCTGGTCTTGAACTCCAACCTTGTGATCCGCCCGCCTCGGCCTCCCAAAGTGCTGGGATTACAGGAGTGAGCCACCGTGCCCGGTGACAAAGTTAATTTTGTCACATTTTTTGTTTGTAGTTTGTGTTTTATATGCCCTAAGAAATCTTTGCCTACTGAAAGACCACATATTTTCATGTGTTATTTCTTTAAGATTTACAGTTTGAACTTTTCAATTTACTTCTGTGATCCATTTTGAGTTAATTTTTGTGTGGATGTGAGATAAAGGTTGGGGTTTATAGTTTTCCATATGGATGTCAAAATTTCTAGCACCGTTTGTTAAGTAGACTATACTTTCTACATTGAATACCTTGATGCCTTTGTGGAAAATCAGTTACGTGGGTCTATTTGTGAACTCTCTTTTTTTACTGGTTTTAAAATTGATACATAATATTTGTACATATTTATGGAGTACATGTGGTATTTTGATACACACATACAATGTGTAATAATCAAATCTGGGTATTTAGGATATGCATCACCTCAAATATTTATTTATTTATTTGTGTTGGGAACATTTCAAATCTTCTCTTCCATTTATTTTGAAATATAAAATATATTGCTGTTAATCTTAGTCACCTTACTGTGCCATTAAACACTAGATCTTATTCCTTCTATTTAGCTGTATGTTTTTACCCATTAACCAACCTCTCTTCATCCCCCCATACCCTTCCCAAGCCTCTAGTTACTATCATTCTACTCTCTACCTCCATGAGATCAAAGTTTTAGGTACCATATATGAATTTTTAGCTACCATATATGAATGATAATATGTGATATTTGTCTTTCTGTGTCTCCATTATTTGACTTAACATAATGACCTGTGGATCTTCTATTCGGTTGGTGCAAAAGTAATTGCGGTTTTTGCCATTACTTTTAAACTGGCAAAAACCGCAGTTACTTTTGCACCAACCTAATATTTTGTTCTGTTGGCTTACCTGTCAATCCTTAAGCCACAACCGCACTATCTTGATTACCAGCTAGTGTAAGTCCTCCAGCTTTGTTCTTTTTTTCCCTGCACAAGATTATTTTGGCTACTCTGAGCACTTTGCAATTCCACATAAATTTTATGATCAATTTGTCAGTTGGTAAATTTGAGGAGAATTAACATAATAAGGATATTGAACTTTGTAATTCATGACTATGGTATATCTCTCTACATATTTAAATCTTCATTCATTTATCTTAGTCTGTGTAATTTTCAGTATAGAGATCTTGTACATCTTTTGTTAAATTGATTTCTAAACATTTAATTTTTGATGCTATTTAAAATTATTTAATTTTAAATTTTATTTTCAGATTGCTGCTACTATATAAAATGCAATTTTTTTATATTGACCTCATATACTCTGAACTTAATACATTTAATTTTTTTTTTTTTTTGTAGATTACTTAGGGTTTTCATACATTTGTTGTGTGCCGTTTATTTCTTTTGCTTGCCTTATTGTGATGGCCGGAATGTGCAATACAATATTGAATATAAGTGTTGGGAGCATACCTCCTTGTCTTGTTACTGGTATTGGGGGATCAGTGGTCAATATTTTACTATTAAATATGACATTATATGTAGGACTTTTTTATTTATAATTTTTGTGGATACATAGTAGTTGTATATATTTATGGGGTATACGACATGTGTTGATACAGGCATGCAATATGAAATAAGCACGTCATGGAGAATGGGACATCCATCCTTTCAAGCATTCTTCCTTTGAGTTACAAATAATCCAATTACATTCTTTAAGTTATTTCAAAATATACAATTATTATTGACTATAGTCACCCTATTGTGCTACAAATAGTAGGTCTTATTCATTCTTTTAAATTACTTTTTTGTGCCGATTATCCATTCCCAACTCCTGCCCCCCACCAATCCTCCCACTATCCTCACTCTTCCCAGCCTCTCATAACCATCCTTCTACTCTCTATATCCATGAGTTCAACTGTTTTGATTTTTAGATCCTACAAATAAATGAGAATATGTGATGTTTGTCTTTCTGTGCCTGGCTTATTTCACTTAACATAACGATCTCCAGATTTATCAGTCTTGTTGCAAATGACTGGATCTCATTATTTTCTGTGGCTGAATAGTACTCAATTGTGTATAAGTACCACATTATCTTTATCCATTAATCTGTTGATGGACATTTAAGTTGCTTCCAAATCTTAGCTATTGTGAACCATGCTGCAACAAACATGAGAGTGCAGATATCTCTTTGATATACTGGTTTCCTTCCTTTTGGGTATATATCCAGCAGTGGGATATTGTTTATCTCAATGAAAAAGTCTAATTCCAAATTTACTGAAATTTTAAAATCATTCAAAGTCTTGAATTAGATCAAATGATTTTCTTGCAGTTAAGATTATCATATGTGTTTTCTCCTTTATTGTAGTGAATTATACTGTTTAATTTTTGAAGGTTATACCAACCTTGGATTCCTAACATATACATCAATTACTGATAATGTAGTATCTTTTTAATATATTACTGGATTTAATATGCCATACACCAACAAAATTTTTTCCTCTAAAGGACGAGATGTTAAATATTTTCAGTTTTACAAGCCATATGGTCTTTGCAGCAACTACTTAACTCTGCCTTTGTAACAGGAAAGCAGCCATAGACCATGCATAATTGAATGGGCATGGCTGTGTTCCAATAAAACTTTTATTTACAAAAACAGGTGGCAGGCCAGATTTGGCCAGTGTGCTATAGTTTTCCAGCCTCTGAAATAGCAATGTTTTGTTAATGATATTTGCGTCTATTTTCATGTGGAAAATTTTTCTTATAGTGATTCTGTCAAGTTTTAAAATCAGCATTATGTTAGCCTCATAAAATCATTTCCACAGTGTTTCTTTCTTCTCTATTTTCCGATAGAGTTTGTGTAAGATTGATATTTTCTTCCTTAAGTGTTTGATGGAATTTACTAGATAAGTCATCTGGATCTGAGTTTTTATTATGGGGAGTTTTTTAAATTACAAATTCTATCTCTTTCATAGATATAGGGCTATGCAGATTTTTGTACTTCTTAAATCAGTTTTGGAAAGCTGTGTTTTTACAGGAATTTGTCTGTTTCATCTAGGTTATTGATCTTATTGCTGATTGGTATAAAGTGATTCATAATATTGAATTATTAGTCCTTGGACGTCAGTTGGTTCCATAGTGATGTCTTTCATTTCATTTCTTTGTTGGTCATTTGTGTTTTTTTCTTTTTCACCCTGGTCACTCTTTGTTTTTAATTTTTTATTAAAAAATGTTTGGGGGGTTATGTCGTAGGTGTATATATTTATGGGGTACATGAGATGTTTTGATACAGGCATGCAATGTGACATAAGCACATCATGGAGAATGGGGTGTCCATCCCCTCAAGCATTTATCCTTTGAGTTATAAATAATCCAATTCTATTTTTTAAGTTATTTCAAAATATGCAGTTATGTTCTTATTGACTATAGTCACCCTATTGTGTTATCAAATAGAGGATCTTATTCATTCTTTGTATTTTTTGTACCCATTAACTATTCTCACCTCTTCTCCAAATCCCACAACTCTTTCCAGCTTCTGATAACCATCCTTCTACTCTCTATCTCCATGAGTTCAATTGATATGATTTTTAGATTTGACAAATAAATGAGAACATGTGATGTTTGTCTTTCTGTATCTGGCATATTTCACTGAACATAATGATCTCCAGTTCCATCCATATTGTTACAAATGACAGGATTTCATTATTTTTTGTGGCTGAATAGTACTCCATTGTGTGTACATAAAACATTATCTTAATCCATTTATTCCCTGATGGACACTTAAGTTGCTTCCAAATGTTAGCTATTGTAAACAGTGCTCAACAGACATAGGAGTGCAGATATCTCTTTAATATACTGTTTTTCTTTCTTCAGGGTATATGGTAGCTCAATTTTTAGTTTTTTGAGGAATCTCCAAACTGTTCTCTGTAGTGGTTGTACTAATTTACATTCCCACCAACAGTGTATTAGGGTTCCCTTTCCCCACTAGTATTTGTTATTGCCTGTCTTCGGATAAAAGCCATTTTAACTGGGATAATAAGATATGTCGTTGTAGTTTTGATTTGAATTTCTCTGAGGATCAGTGATCTTGAGCACCATTTCATATGCCTAATTGCCATTTGTATGTCTTCTTTTGAGAATGTCTATTCAGAACTTTAGTCCATTTAAAAAAATCAGATTATTAGATTTTTTTTCCTATAGGGTCATTTGAGTTCCTTATATATTCTGGTTATTAATCCATTGTCAAAGAGGTAGTTTGCACATATTTTCTTCCATTCTGTGGGTTGTCCCTTCACTTTGTTGATTGTATCCTTTGCTGCACAGAAGCTTTCTAACTTGATGTGATCCCATTTGTTCATGTTTGCTTTGGTTGCTTGTGCTTGTGGGGTATGCCTCAAGAAGTCTTTTCCCAGACCAATGTCCTGGAGATTTTTCCCAATGTTTTCTTGTAGTAATTTCATAGTTCAAGGTCTTAGATTTCAGCCTTTAATCCATTTTGATTGTATTTTTGTATATGGTAATAGATAAGGGTCTAGTTTCATTCTTTTCCATGTGGATATCCAGTTTTCCCAGTGCCATTTACTGAAGAGACTGTTTTCCCTACTATATGTTCTTGGCAGCTTTGTCAAAAATGAGTTCACTGTAGGTATATGGATTTTTTTCTGGGTTCTCTATTCTATTCTGTTCCATTGGCCTATGTGTCTGTTTTTATGCCAGTACCACACTGTTTGGATTACTATAGCTCTGTAGTATAATTTGAAGTCAGGTAATGTGATTCCTCTAGTTTTGTTCTTCTTCCTCAGGACAGCTTTGGCTATTCTTGGTCTTTTGTGATTTCATAAAAATTTTTTTTCTATTCCTGTGAAGAATGTCCTTGGTATTTTGATTACATTTAATCTGTAGTTTGCTTTGGGTAGTATGGACATTTTAACAACATTGATTCTTCCAATTCATGAACATGGAATGTTTTTCCATGGAATATCTTCCACTCTTCTGTCAAAGAGTGTCCTCTTTGATTTCCTTCATTAGTGTTTTATAGCTTTTGTTATAGAGATCTTTCACTTCTTTGGTTGAGTTAATTCCTAGGTATTTAATTTTATGTGTGGTTGTTGTAAATGGGATTACTTTTTTGTTATTGATACCTTTATTTTGATATTTTTCTTTTTTTTTAAGTTACATTTATCTTTGCTTAATAAACACTTATACATTAATGGAAAACAAAATCAGAGTTCAGGTCTGCACTTCTCTTCAGAGTCTTATGAAATATTTACTGAGTGGAGCTCTTCTGGAGACCATTTGTTTTCTTTTTTTTCTTTAAACTTTTATTTTAGGTTTGGGGGTTGATATGGTTTGGATTTGTATTCTCGCCCAAATTTCATGTCAAATTTTAATCCCCAATGTTGGAGGAGGGGCCTGGTGGGAGCTGATTAGATCATGAGGGCAGATTTCCCCCTTGCTGTTCTCATGATAGTGAGCGAGTTCTCAAGAGATCTGGTTGTTTAAAAGTGTGTAACACCTCCTCCTTTGCCGTGGTCCTCCTGCTTTGGCCATGTAAGATGTGCCTGCTTCCCATTCAGTCATGATTTTAAGTTTCCTGAGACCTAATCAGCCATGCTGCCTGTGCAGCCTGCAGAACTGTGAGCCAATTAGTCACCTTTTCTTTATAAATTACCCAATTTCAGACATTTCTTTACAGCAGTGCAAAAACAGACTAATACAGAAAATTGGTGTCTTGGAGTGGGGCATTGCTATAAAGATACCTGAAAATGTGGAAGTGACTTTGGAACTGGATAAAAGGCAGATGTTGGAAGGGTTTGGCAAGCTCAGAAGAAGACAGGATGATGAGGGAGAGTTTTGAACTTCCTAGAGACTTGTTAAATTGTGACCAAAATGCTGACAGTGATAGGGACAATGAAGCCCAGGCTGAGGAGGTCTCAGGTGGAGATGAGGAACTTGTTGGGAACTGGAGCAAAGGTCACATTTGTTATGCCTTAGCAAAGAGGTTAGAAGCATTGTGTCCCTGCCCTAGGGATCTGTGAAACTTTTAACTTGAGAGTGATGATTTAGGAAATTGGCATAAGAAATTTCTAAGGAGCAAAGTGTTTAAGATGTGACCTGCCTGCTTCTTGCAGCCTATGCTAATGTTTGTGAGCAAATAAATGACATAAAAGTAGAACTTATATTTAAAAGAAGAGCAGGGTGTAAAAGTTTGGAAATTTTGTAGCCTGGCCATGTGGTAGAAAAGAAAAACCCATTTTCACAGCAAGAATCCAGACTGCTACAGAAATTTGCATAAGTAAAGAGGAGCCAAATGTTAATGGTCAAGACAATGGGGAAAATGCCTTGAAGGCATTTCAGAGAACTTTGTGGCGGCCCCTCCCATCACAGGCCCAGAGGTCTAGGAGAGAAGGTTTCATGGGCCAAGCCCAGGGCCTTGGGACACTGTTTCCTGTGTTACAGCCACTCCAGCTCCAGCTATGGCTAAAAGGGCCCCAGATATGTCTCAGGCCATTGGTCCAGAGAGTGCAAGCCATAAGCTTTGGTGGCTTCCATGTGGTCTTAAGCATGCGGGTGCACAGAGAGAAAGAATGGATTCTTGGGAGCCTCTGACTAGATTTCAGATGTTGTTTGGAAATGCCTGCATGTCCAGGCAGATGTCTGCTGCAGGGGTGGAGCCCTCATGGAGACCCTCAGCTAGGGCAGTGGGGAGAGGAAATGTGGGTTTGGATCCCCTACACAGAGTCCCCACTGAGGCACTGCCTAAGGGAGCTGTGAAAAGAGGGCCACCATCTTCCAGACCCCAGAATGGCAAGTCCACCAACAGCTTGCACTGCGCAACTGAAAAAGCCACAGGCACTCAACACCACCTCTTGAGAACAACCATGGGAGCCATGCCCTGCAGAGCCACAGGAGCTGTCCAAGGCCCTGGGAGCCCACCCCTTGCACCCACTGTAGCCTGGATGTGAGGCATGGATTCAAAGGAGATTATTTGGGAGCTTTAAGATTCAGTGACTGCCTTGCTGGGTTTTGGACTTGAGCAGGGCCTGTAGCCCCTCTCTCTTGGCTGATTTTTCTCTTTTGGAATGGGTGCTTTACCCAATGCCTGTACAACCATTGTATCTCAGAAGTAACTAAATTGGTTTTCATTTTACAGGCTCATAGGTGGAAAGGACTTGCCTTGTCTCAGTTGGGACTTTGGACTGTGGACTTTTGAGTTAATGCTGAAATTAGTTAAGACTTGGGTAAATTTTGAGAAGGGATGATTGTATTTGGCAATGTAAGAAGGACATGGGATTTGACAGGTGCCCAGGGTGGAATGATATGGGTTGGATTTGTGTCCCCACCCATATCTCATGTCGAGCTATAATCCCCAATGTTGGAGGAGGGGCCTAGTGGGAGGTGATTGAATCATGAGGGCAAATCTCCCCCTTGCTGTTCTCATGCTAGTGAGTGAGTTCTTAAGAGATCTGGTTGTTTACAAGTGTGTAGCACCTACCCCTCCACTCTCTTCCTTCTACTGTAGCCATGTAAGATGTGCCTCCTTCCACGTCAGCCACGATGGAAAGTTTTCTGAGGCCTCACCAACCATGCTTCCTGTGCAGCCTGTGAAACCAATTAAACCTCTTTTCTTTATAAATTACCCAGTTTCAGGTATCTTTTTTAATCACAGTGTGGAATGGGCTAATATAGTGGTACATGTGAAGGTTTGTTACGTAGGTAAACTCATGTCATGTGGGTTTGTTGTACAGATTATTTCATTACCCAGGCATTAAACCTAGTATCAGAGAGTTAAACTATTGGGATTACTATTTAAAATTTCTTTTTCACATTGTTCACTGTTGACATATGGAAATGCTACTGATTTATGAATTTGGATTTTGTATCCTGCAACTGTACTGAATTCGTTCCTCAGTTCTAATAGTTTTCTTGTGGAGTCTTAAGGTTTTTCTAAATATAAGATCATATTATCCTCAAACAAGGATAATTTGACTTCTTTCTTTCCACTTCGAATGCCCTTTATATCTTTCTCTTGTATGGTTGGTCTAGTTACAAGTATTCACTACTATGTATTCAACATGTACTGAATGTTCCTAACTAGCTGCAGTACAAGCATTTGGTACTATGTTGAATAACAGTGGTGACAGCGGACATCCTTTTCGTGTTCCAGATCTTAGAGGAAAGGATTTCACCTTTGTCATTCAGGATGACACTAGCCATTGGTCTGTGATATATGGCTTTTATTATGCTGAGGTATGTCCCTTCTACACCTGGTTTTTTGAAGGTTTTTATCATGAAGGGATGCTGAATTTTATGAAGTGCTTTTTCAGCATCAATTGAAATGATCATATGGTTTTTAATCCTTCATTTTGTTGATATGATGCAACATGTTGATTGATTTGTGTATGTTGACCCATCCTTGCATCCCAGGGATAAATCCCATTTGGTCATGATGAATGATCTTTCTAATGTATTATTAAATTTGGTTTGTTAGTATTTTGTTGATTTTTGCATCAATATTCATCAGGGATATTGGCCTGTAGTTTTCTTTTTTTGATACATCTTTGTCTGGTATTGGTATGAGGATAATACTGGCCTCCCAGAATGAGTTTGGGAGTATTTCCTCCTCCTCTATTTTTAGGAATAGTTTGACTAGGATTGGTATTATTTGTTCTTTAAACGTTTAGTGAAATGTAGCAGAGAAGCCATTGGGGCCTGGTAAGTTGTATGTAGCTAGAAATTTGCCCATTTTTTCTGGATTTTCCAATTTACTGGCAGATAGCTGCTTATAGTATTCATTAGTAATCCTTTGAATTTTTGCAATATGAGTTATAATGCTTCCTTTTTCATTTTGGCTTTATTTATTTGGATCTTCTCTATTTTTTTCTTAGTCTGGCTAAAGGTTTGTCAATTTTTTTAACTTTTCAAAAAACCGACTTTTGTTTCATTAATAGTTTGTATTCTTTGTTATTTCAATTTTGTTTATTTCTGCTCTGATCTTTATTATTAATTTTTGTGTAATAATTTTGGATTTTGTTTGCTCTTGCTTTTCTAGTTCTTTAAAATGCATTGTTAGATTGTTTACTTGAAGGTTTTTCTCTTTTTTGATATAGGTGCTTATAACTGTAAACTTTCCTCTCCATATTGCTTTTGCAATATCCCATAGGTTTTGGTATGTTTTATTTCCATTATCACTTGTTTCAAGAAATTTTTAAATTTCCTTCTTACTTTCTTTATTGACCCACTGTTTATTCATGAGCATATTGTTTAATTTCTGTATATTTTTATAGTTTCCAAAATTCCTTTTTAAAATTAATTTCTAGTTTTATCCCATTGTGGTCAGAGAAGATGCTTGATAGTATTTCAATTTTTGAATGTTTGTGACCTAACATGTCATCTGTCTTTCAGAATGACCCATGTGCTGAGGAAAAGAATGTGTATTCTGTAGCTCTTGGATGAAATGTTCTGTAAATATCTATTAGGTACATTTGGTCTATAGTGCAGATTATGTCTGACATTTCTTTGTTGACTTTGTCTGGAAGATCTGTCCAATGCTGAAAGTGGAGTGTTGAAGTCTCCAGTTATTATTGTATTGGGGCCTATCTCTCTCTCTCTCTCTCTCTCTCTTTCTTTAGCTCTAACAATATCTTCTTTATATATCTGGGTGCTCCAGTGCCAGGTGCAAATATATTGAAAGTTGTTATATTCTCTTGCTGAATTGACCTCGTTATCATTATACAGTTGACCTTCTTTGTCCTTTCTTTGAGTTTTGGTCTTGAAATCTATTTTGTCTGATGAAAGTATAGCAACTCTTGCTTTTTTTTTTTTTGGTTTTCATTGGATGAAATATCTCTTTTCATCCCTTTATTTTCAGTCTATGCCTGTCCTTATAAGTAAAATGTGTTTCTTGTAGACAACCAATCAATGGGTCTTGTGTTTTAATCCATTCAGCCAGTCTGTATCATTTGATTGGAGAGAGTTGAGTCCATTTACATTCAATGTTATTATTGATAACTAAGGACTTAACCCTGTCATTTTATTATTTTGTTTTCTGGTTGTTTTGTGGTCCTCTCTTCCTTCTTTCTTTCCTTTCCATCTTCTTCTAATGAAGGTGATTTTCTCTGGTGATATGATTTAGTTGGTTGTTTTGTATTTTTTGTGTTTCCATTGTATGTTTTTGGTTTGAGATTGCCATTAGGCTTGCAAATACCATCTTACAACCCGTTATTTTAACCTACTAACAACCTGACACTATTTGCATAAACAAACAAATAAGCTAAAAGAAAACTAATAAAAACTCTATGCCTTAAATTCATCCTCCAGCTTTTTAACTTTTTGTTGTTCCTATTTACATCTTATTGTATTGACTGTGTCTTGAAAAGCTGTTGTAGTTTGTGTTTTAGATTGGTTCATCATTTAGTCTTGCTACTTAGAATATGAGTAGTTTACGCATCACAGTTACAGTATTATAATACTTTGTGTTTTCCTGTGTACTTACTATTACCAGTGACTTTTGTACCTTTTGGTGATTATTTATTGCTCATTAATGTCCTTTTCTTTCTGATTAAAGTACTCCCTTTAGCATTTCTTGTAGGATAGGTCTAGTATTGATGAAATCCCTCAGCTTTTGTTTGTCTGGGAAAGTCATTATTTCTTCTTGTTTGAGGGGCATTTTCACCAACTGTACTATTCTAGGGTAAAAGTTATTTTTCTTTAGCACTTTAAATATGTCATGCCACTTTCTTCCAGGCTTTTAAGGTTTCAACTGAAAAGTCTGCTGCCATAAGTATTTGAGTTCCATTGTATGTTATTTGCTTCTTTTCTCTTGCTGCATTTAGAATTCTTTAGAATGCTTTTAGAATTCTTTATCCTTGATCTTTAGGAGTCTGATTATTAAATGCCTTGAGATAGTCTTCTTTGGGTTAAATCTTGGTATTCTGTAACCTTCTTGTACTTGGATATTGCTATCTTTCTCTAGGTTTGGGAAGTTCTGAGTTATCATTCCTTGAATAAACTTTCTACTCTTACCTCTTTCTCTACCTCCTCTTTCACGCTAATAACTCTTATATTTGCCCATTTGAGGCTTTCTTCTAGATCCTGGAGGTGTGCTTCATTGTTTTTAAATTTTTTTCTTTTGTATTCTCTATGTATTTACAATTAGCCTATCTTGAAGCCCACTAATTTTTTTCTTCTGCTTGATCAATTCTGCTATTAAAGTACTTCTGATGCATTCTTCAGTATGCCAACTACATTTTTTAGCTCCAGAATTTTTGTTTGATTCTTATTACTTTGATCTCTTTGTTATATTTATCTGATAGAATTCTGAATTCTTTCTCTCCATGATCTTGAATTTCTTAGAATTTTCTCAAAGGAAGCATTTTGAATTTTCTGTCTGAATGGTCACACATCTCTGTTTCTCAAGGATTGGTCCATGGTGCCTTATTTTGTTCATTTGGTGAGGTCATGTTTTCCTGGATAATGTTGATGCTAGTAGATGCTCTTCAGTGTCTGGGCATTGAAGGCTTAAGTATTTATTGCAGTCTTCACTGTCTGAGCTTACTTGTAGCTGTCCTTGGGAATGCTTTTCAGTATTTGAATGGACTTGGGTGTGATCTAAACTGTATCTTCCTTAGAGGGTACCCCAAGCCCAGTAACCCTGTGGTTCTTGCAGACTCATAGAGGTACCACTTTGATGGTCTTGGACAAGATCCCAGAGAATTCTCTGGATTGCCAGGCAGAGACTCTTGTTCTTTTTTATTAGTTTCTCCCAAACGTAGAGTGTCTCTCTCTGTTCTGAATCTCCTAACATTGAGGGTGGAGTGACACAAGCACCCCTGTGGCCACCACTATGACTGTGCTGAGTCATATCTGAAGCCAGCACAGCCATAGATCTCACCCAAGGCTTGCTGTAACCATGCCCTGTCCACTGCCTATGTTCTCTTATAGGCCCTGGGGTTCTATCATCAACTGGTGGCAAAGCCAACCAGGCCTGTGTTTTTCCCTTCAAGGCAGCAAGGTCCCCCAAGCCCCAGGTGGGTCCAAAAGTGCGATCCAGGAGTTTTGGACTAGAGCCAAAACCTTAGAAAAGTTCTATTGTCTTGTGGCTGAGCTGGCACTCAAATCACAAGATACAGTCTTTCCCACTCTTCACTCCTCTTTCCAAAGGGAGAGGAGCCTCATCCCATAGTCACCACCACCACAGACCACATGGAGTACTGCCAGACTACCACTGATGTTCCCTTAAGGCCAAAAGGCTCTTAAGTCAGCTTGTGGTGAATGCTGCCTGTCCTGGGATTCACGTTTTAGGGCAGTAGGCTCCCCTCTGGCCCAGGTCAGTTCAGAAATACAGTCCAGGAGTCACATCCTAGAATTGGGGACTGCAAGAGACTACTTGGTACTCTACCCCTCTTTGGCTGAGCTGGACCTAGAGTGCAAGACAAAGCCCCCCTTACTTTTCCCTCTGCTTTTCTCAAGCAGAAGGAGTTTTGCCTCTCATAACCACCACAGCTGGTTATGTGCTGAGTCTCACCTAAAGTCAGCAAGTCTCAGTGGCTCACCCAAGACCCTTGAGGTAGTACCTGGATATCACTGCTGATTATTCAGGGCACAAAGGCTCTTCAGTTAGCTGGTAATAAATGCTGCCAGGACTGGGTCCTTTCCTTCAAGGAAGTGGGTTCCCTTCTGGCCCAAGGTGTGTCTAGAAATGTTGTCTGGGAGCTAGAGGCTGGGATGGGGCTCTCACAGCTGTGACTGGTGCCCTATCTGCTGTGGCTGAACTGGTATTCTAGATGCAAGACAAAGTCTTACCCAGTCTTCTCTGTCCTCTCCTCAAGGGGAAGGAAGGGGTCTCATTTGGAACCACAAGCTGTGCAGCCTGGGGTTAAGGGAGTGGTTATGCTAGCACTCCTTCGGCTGCCCCAGCTGGTGTCTTAGGAAGTTCCATGTCCTGCCAGTCCACTGTCTCAGGGCCCACTTCAGCCCTAGGACTCACCTATGAGTTGCAATCCTTATGGCCTTGACTGCCTTTCAGGTTTACTTGGCAACACAGAGTGCTGTAACCCTCAGTGGTGAGGCTTGCAAGAAATCAAGTCCTGACCACTGGGATCCACAATTCCCCTCTGGCTAGGGCTGTTTTACATGCTACCTCCATGAGCAGGCATTGGCTTAGTTTGGTGTGGCTTTCCTTTGTGCTCTAAGAGAATAGCACTGAGTTCAGTGCTTCCCAGTTGCTGTGTTCTTGCTACCCCAGTGCCCAGAGAGGCTCTCTGCACCATGCCATTGCTGTGTGTGTGTGTGTGCACGCGTGTAGATATTACTAGTTGTTAAATTGTTGTCCTTTGATCCTGATCACTCTTGATAAATACCTATCCATTTAAGTATTTGCAAAAGATCAACTTTTTGCCTTCCTTATTTTCTCCTTTTTTCTTTTTATGATTTTCTGTTTCATAGTTTTGTACACTTATTATTATCTGTTTGATTTTACTTAATCTTGATTTAACTTGCTCTTCTTTTACTACCTTCTTAAGTTCAAAATTGAGATCACTGATTTTTAACCTTTTGTATTTTCTATTATAAACATTTAAAGCTATACATTCTCCACCAAACTCTTTCTCAGTTCCAACTCATAGATTTTAATTTGTTGTGCTTTCCTTTTCATTCAGCTCAAATATTTTCTAATTTATGTTGGGATTTCTTTTCTGACTTATGAATTATTAAATCTGTGTTACTTAATTTCTGAATATGTAGTGTTCTACATAATTTTTTGTTTTTGATTTCAAATTTAAATTCATTTTGGTTAGAGAAAAAATTTTTGAAATTGGTAATTGTTTTATGGTCTACAATATGGCCCATCATGATGAATGTTTCTGGTGTATTTGGAAAATTTTCATTTTATGCAGTTGTTGGGTGGAATTTTCTACAAATGGTTATTATATTATTTAGTTGATAGTGATACTCAAATATTATATAGCCTCATTAATTTTCTGCTTGTCCTTTTAATTCATGAAAGAGAAGAATGTTGAAGTTTCCAACTATAATGTGGATTTGCCTATTTCTCCTTTCATTTCTTTCGGTTTTATCTTCCTTACTTTGAAGCACTCTTGTTGGATGCATAGGATTTAGGATTTAGGATTTTTAGGTCTACTTGATAATGTGACCTTTTAATCCCTATAAAATGCCCTTTTAAATTTCTGGTAATATTTTTTGTTTTGAAGTCTACATTGTGTGATGTTACTGTAGCCTCTCTAGCTGTCTTATGATTAATGCTTACATGGTATAGTTTATTCTTCATATTCAAAATAGGTGTTTTGTAGGCAGCGTTTCTCTTTTCATTCAGTCTGATACGCCCTGCCTGTATGTAATGTAATTATCAATGGTATCTACTAACTTGCTGGTTGCTTTCTGCTCGTTCCATCTTTGTTACATTTTTTTCTAAAAGAAAACATATGTTTCTTTTAGAAAACGTATGTTTGTTTCCTACTTTCTTTTTTTTTTTTTTTAAGGGTTTCATATTATCTCCATTATTTGACTATTAGCTGGACTTTAAACAATGGTTTTGCTAGAGTTTATAATGTGTATCTTAACTTATTACAGTGTACCTTTAAATGATACAATACAATTTTGCATATAAGAACTTTTGACCAATATGCTTCCATTTTTCTCTTTTATCTGTTTTAGTCCATTCAGGCTGCTATAACAAAATATCTTAGACTGGGTAGTTTGTTAACAACAGAAATTTATTGCTCATAGTTCTGGAGGCTGAGAAGTTGAAGATCAAGGTGCCGGCAAGCCCAGTGTCTGGGGAAACCTAGCTCTCTGTTTCATAAATGGTGCCTTCTAGCTGTGTCCTTACATGGTGGCAGTGGCAAACAAGCTCCCTTTATCCTCTTTTATGAGGGCACTAATACAATCCTTGAGGGCTTTACCCTGATGACCTAATGACCTCCCAAAGGCCCTACCTTTTAATATCATTGCATTGAGGATCAAGTTTCAACATATGAATTTGGAGGGGACAAAAATTTTCAGACCCAGCCTGGGCAACACAGCGAGACCCCATCTCTATAAATTTTTTTTTTTAATTATCCTGGCATGGTGGCTCATGGCTGTGGCACCAGCTACTGGGAGGCTGAGGTGGGAGGATCACTTGAGCCCAAGAGTTCAAAGCTGCAGTGAGACATGTTTGCACCACTGCACTCCAGCCTGGATGACTGAGTCAAACAAACAAACAAACAAACAAACATTCAAACCATAACACGTCCTTTCTACTGTGTTGTCTTGGATTTTATTTCTGTGTGTGTTATATGTTTTTCCTTTAGTTAGTCAACTATCTTTTTTAAAACTTATTGAGATCATTTTGGACTTACAGAAGAATTTCAGAAATAGTACACAGGGTTTTTGTATATGCTTTATTCAGCTCCTCTAATGTTAAACTCTTACATGTCCATAATACAATTATCAAAATAATAAGTTAACATTGATATAATACAATTAACCAAACCATAAACTTTCTTCAAATTCCATTATTTTTTCCACTTATTTTTTTTTCTGTTCTAAGATGTAATCTGAGATCCCACATTTTGTTTAGTCATGTCTTTTTAGTTTCCACCAAACTGTGAAAATATCTCATCCTTGCCTCTCATTCCATGACTTTGACACTTTTGAAAAATACTGGCCAGTTATTTTATAAAATGTCATGCATTTGGAGTTTGTCCAAATTTTTCTCATGATTAGACTGATGTTATGCGTTATGGGAAAGGATACAACGTAAGTGTTATACCCTTCTCAGCGCATCATGTTAGGGGTGCATGATGTTTGTTGATCATATTATTGATCAAATATTTTTAAAGCAATTTTTTAAAAAGTGAATGAGGAAAATAGTCTTTCTTATTACCCACATATTCAATATTTGTAGTACTCTTCACTCCTTTTTATAGATCCGTATTTCCATCTATTATTTTTTCTGCTTGAGGACTATCTTTAACCTATCTTAAAATGTAGTTCTGCTAGAAACAAATTCCGATGTTTGTCTGAAAAACTTTTATTTTGCCTTAAATTTTGAAAGATGTCTTCATTGATTACAGAACTCAAAGTTTACGTTATCTTTTTTTTTAATGTTAAAGAACGTATTTTGCTGAGATCTGACTTATATACTTTATGATGAGAAGTTTATGTTTATTCTGATTTTTGTTTCTCGACACCAATATATTTTTTTCCTGGTTGCTTGTAATTATTTTTTCTCTATCACTGTTTTTTAGGAATTCCATTATGATGTGTTTAGTGTGGCTTTGTTTGTGTTTGTCCTACTTGGATTCATTGACTTTATTGAATTTACGGATTTGTAGTTTTTATCAAATTTAGATAATTTGGGGGCATTATTTCTTTAAATATTTTTTGCTGTTGTTCACCAGCTTTCTGGGACTACAATTACACATATACCAGGACTGCTTGATTTTGTTCCATACATTACTGAGATTCTGCTAATGTTTTGGTCTTTTTTGTCTTTATGCTTTATTTTGGATAGTTTTTGTTTTGTTTTGTTTTTTGATGTTTCGCTCTTGTTGCCCAGGCTGGAGTTCAATGGCGTAATCTCTGCTCACTGCAACCTCCGCCTCCCGGGTTCAAAGGATTCTCCTGCCTCAGCCTCCTGAGGAGCTAGGATTACAGACGCACACCACCATGCCCGGCTAATTTTTGTATTTTTGGTAGAGATGGGGTTTCACCATCTTGGCCAGGCTGGTCTTGAACTCCTAACCTCGTGATCCACCTGCCTCGGCCTCCTAAAGTGCTGGGATTACAGGCGTGAACCACTGCACCCGGCCTATTTTGGTTAGTTTCTATTGCTGTGTCTTCAAGTTCACTATGTTTTTTTCTTCTCAGGTGTCTAATCTGCTGTTAATTTCAAGTGTATTTTTTTTCCATATATTTTATTTTTCTTTTAGGAAGTTACCTTTGACTGTTTCTCATAACCATTTTTCCTCTCTTCTCACTATGTTCATTTTCCTTTGAATTCTTTAATACTTTTAACATGAATACCAAATGATTGCATTATTGTTGTGAAATATTTTTAGAAATTATATAAGTATATATATTAAAAATAGAAAAAATTATATTTGATCTTTCCTCATCCCTCATCTCTATCCTCCTAAATCTACCCCTATCGGAGGTTGTTGGTAGCAGTAATATTTTGATGTGCATGCCTAAAACTGTTTTCTATGCATTAACATACATATAAATGTTCTGTCAAATATATAATTACATAAAACATAAATGTGATCATCCTATATGCATATTGCTTTTCAGTTTGCTTTCATTTTTGCTCAAAAATATATTGTGAGGATCTCTCCTTCTCCTTCTCCTTCTCCTTCTTCTTCTTCTTCTTCTTGTTTTAGAGATGAAATCTCACTTTGTTGCCCAGGCTGGACTGTAGTGGCACCACCAAAGCTCACTGCAGCCTCAGTCTCTCAGGTTCATGTGATCCTCCTGCCTCAGCCTCCTGAGTAGCTAGGACCACAGGTGTGTGCTACCATGCTTGGATAATATAAAAAAAATTTTGGAGAGATAGGGTCTCACTATATTGCCCAGACTTTTTCATGTTGATGTATGTAGATCAATTTTAACTACATTACCAATTTGTGTTTCCAGTTTTAAAAGTCATAATTTATTTAACCATTTACTTATTTAGATTATTTTCAAGTTTTCGCTCTTTCAAACAGTAATACACTGCCTTGTAAAATATCTTTGTAAATAGTTGCTACTATTATTTCCATTATAGTCCTAATAGTTAGCATTTGTTGTGTGGTTAGTATTTGCCAAGCGCTATGCATAGGGCTTTACATAAACAATCTCATTTAATATTTACATGGTTCAGTAGGTTCTACTGTTATTATTACTACTATTATTTCCATATTGCAATGAAGTAGCCGATGCTTAGATTTAACTCAGTGCTACATATCTGGAAAATATTGGAATCAAGATGCAAACCCAGAAAGACTTGATAATTTTTTCTTAATTAATAAACTATAACTTGTTTAGAATATTTTTTGGAAACATAGATTCAAATAAGTGGAATTGCTGGATACGTATATTTTAAATTTTGCTAGTTATTTCCATATTTCCCTCCATAAAGACTAAGCCAGTGTTTATCCTCTCAAACTAGTCAACCCTCCCGTCTCTGTAAATGTATTGTAAGTTCCACTCCACTCTCTCTGCCAAATCTGTCCTTTTCTTCAGAGGAAACTACGCACAGCAGTTTCATGTTCATTCTTCGAGTTTTTTTATTTACATTTGCATGTATATATGTGTAATTTTATCGTTTTTTCAAATATAAACACATACTATTTTATAACTTAAATTCCTCATTTTAGAGCTATTTCTGTATTAGTACCTATAGTCCTTTATCATTCTTTTTAGCAGCTGCTTAGTGTTTCATTATAAAGCTATACCATAACTTATTTTACCATTGCAATATTTAAGTAATATTTACACATTTAAGTAATTTCCAGTTTTTCAATATTATAAACACTGTAAGAGTTAACATACTATAATTTATTCAATGAGTATTTGTTGAGCTTTTGCTATTCAAGAGACACCATTCCACGTGGTAGAGATGCAGAAATGAATTAAACATTAAAAACTCATCATCCACAGAGTTTTAATTTAAATAAAAGGACAAAATACAATAAAAAGCTAATTAAAATATTTATATAGGATAGTAGATGGAATAAGTATTGTAAAAAATCAAAGAATTCTATGAGTGGAGGCTGAGAATTTTAAATAGACATCAGGGCAGTGATCACTCAGAAGGTAAGATTTGAGAGCAAAGTCTTGAAGGAGCTAAGTGTAGGAGCCATGTCTATAGCTTGAGAAAGAGCATTTCAGGCAGAGAGAAGAACAGATGCTAGGACTTGAGGTGAGATCATGTATCAGTTCACTGTTGCACTGCTGTAGAGAAATACCTGAAACTGGGTAACTTACAAAGAAAAAAGTTTTAATTGGATCATGGTTTTGCAGGCTATAGAAGGCATGGCTGGTAAGTCCTCAGGAAACTTTCTATCATGGCAGAAGGGGAAGAGAAAGAGGAACATCTACATGGCCAAAGCAGGAGGAAGAGAGTGAAGGGGGAGGTGCTACAAACTTTTAAACAACCAGATCTTACCAGAACGCATTTATTATCATGAGAACAGCAAGGGGAAATCCGCCCTGATGATCTAATCACCTCCCACCAAGCCCCTCCTCCAACACTGAGGATTAAATTCCACATGAGGTTTGGGCAGGGACACAAATCCAAACCATATCAGATCATGTGTAGCATTTGCAAAAAAAAAAGAAAAAGAAGAAGAAGAAAGATGAAGGTGAGTGTGCCTGGAGGAGAGTGAAAAAGAGAAACCAAGAGATGGAAAGAAGTGATGAGGTCAGAGAGGTTACATGGGTCCAGGCTCTTAGAAGCTGTTGTAGGGACTGGCCATGATGGCTCACACCTGCAATCCTAGCACTTTGGGAGGCCGAGGTGGGTGGATCACCTGAGGTCAGGAGTTTGAGACCAGCCTGGCCAACATGGTGAAACGCCGTCTCTACTAAAAATACAAAAATTAGCCTGGTGAAGTGGTGGGAGCCTGTAATCCCAGCTACTCAGGAGGCTGAGGCCCGAGAATCTCTTGATCCTGGGAGGCAGAGGTTGCAGTGAGCCGAGATTGTGCCATTTTACTCCAGCATGGGTGAAAGAGCAAAACTACCTCTTAAAAAAAAGAAGAAGAAGAAGAAGATGAAGTTGTAAAGTTGTAAGGATGTTAGCTTTACCCTCAGTTTGATGGGAAGCCACTAGAGGACATTAAAGCAGAGGTATGTGACATGATCTTTCTTAGGTTTTCAAAGGATCAATCTGGCTACTTTTTGAAAGAGATTAGGGAGCCCGAGTGCAACTAGGGAGACGAGATAGAAGGTTATTACAATACTTCAGCTGAAGAATGATGAACGTTTGAACCATGGTGGAATAATGGAGACAATGAGAAGTGTTTGGACCATACATATACAAGCATACCTAATTTTATTGTGCTTCACTGTATTGTGCTTTGCATATATATATATATATATATATATTTTTTTTTTTTTTTTTTTTTTTTTTTACAAAGTGAAGGTTTGTGGCAACCCTGTGTTGAGCAAGTCTATCAGCACTATTTTTCCAAGAGTGTGTGTTCACTTTGTGTCTCTGCGTCATGTTTTGAAAATTCCCACAATATTTCAAACTTTATTATTATTGCATCTGTTATGGCAATCTATGATCAATGATCTTTGATGTTGCTATCTAATTGTTTTGAGGCGTCACAAACTGAGTCCATATAAGATGACAATATTAATTGAGAAACGTGTGTGTTCTGACTATTCCACCAACCAGTTGGTCTCTCTCCCTCTGAGGGAACCTCTCTATTCCCTGAGACACAATGATACTGAAATTAGACCAAGTAATTACCTTAACAATGGCCTCTAAGTGTTTAAGTGAAAGAAAATGTCCCATGTCTCTCACTTTAAATCAAAATCTAGACATGATTAAGTTTAGGGATGAAGCCCTGTCAAAAGACAAGATGGGCCAAAAGCCAGGCCTCTAGCATGCAACAGTTAGTCACATAGTGAACGCAAAGGAAAAGTTCTTGAAATTAAAAGTGCTGCTCCAATGAACACACAATTAAAAATGCAAAACAGCCTTATTGCTGATATGAAGAAAATTTGAGTGATTTGGGCAGAAGATCAAATCAGCCCCCAAGTTCTCTTAAGTTAAAGTTTAATCCAGAGTAAGGCCCTAACTCTCTTTAATTCTCTAAAGGCTGAGAGAGGCAAGAAAGCTAGGCTGCAAAAGAAAAGTTTGATGCTAGCAGAAGTTGTCTCCAGGGGTTTAAAGAAAATAGCTGCATCCATAACATGAAAGTACAAGGTGGTGCAGCAAGTATAATGTAGAAGCTGCGGCACATTATCCAGATGTAGCTTAGATCATTGATGAAAGTGGTTACACTAAACAACAGATTTTTTATGTAGATGAAATGACCAACTATTGGAAGAAGATAACAGCTAGGACCTTCATGGATATACTAGTGCGTTCTCACACTGGTAATAAAGACATATCTGAGACTGGGTAATGTATAAAGGAAAGAGGTTTAGTTGACTCACAGTTCAGCATGGCTGGGGAGGCCTCAGGAAATTTACAATCATGGCACAAGGAGAAGCAAACACGTCCTTCTTCACATGGTAGCAGGAAGGAGAAGTACGGAGTGAAGAGGGGAAAAATCCCTTATAAAACCATCAGATATTGTGAGAACTCACTCACTATTACAAAAACAGCATGGGGGGACTGCCCCTATGATCTCATCACCTCCCACGAGGTCCCTCCCCCAACACATGGGGATTATCATTCAGATTACAATTCAAGATGAGATTTGGGTGGGGACACAGAGTCAGACCATATCAGTAGGTAAAGAGAAGTCAGTGTCTGGCTTCAAAGGTCAAATGACAGGCTGAATTGCTTGTTAGGGGTTAATGCAGCTTGTGACTTTACCTTAAAGCCAGTGTTTGTTTGCCATTCCAAAAATCCTAGGCCTCTTAAGAATAATGCGAAATCTGCTCTGCGTATATACTATAAATGGAGTGACAAAGTCTGAGTGACAGCACATCTGTTTACAGCATGGTTTACTAAATATTTAAACCCACTCTTGAAACATACTTTTCAGAAAAAAAAAATTCCTTTCAAAATATTGCTGCTCATTATATTCCCAATAGCCAAGACATGGAATCAACCTAAATGCCCATCAATGGTAGACTGGATAAAGAAAATGTGGTCCATATACACCATGGGACACTGTGCAGCCATAAAGAAGAATGAGATCATGTCCTTTGTAGGATCATGGATGGAGCTGGAAGCCATTATTCTAAGCAAACTAACACAGAAACAGAAAACCAAATACTGTATGTTCTCACTTATAAGTGGGAGCTAAATGATGAGAACACATGGACACAAAGAGAGGAACAACAGGCACTGGGGCCTACCTGAGGGTGGAGGGTAGGAGGAGAAAGAGTGTCAGAAAAAAAAAATAACTATTGGGTACAAGGATTAGTACCTAGATGACAAAACAATCTGTATAAAAAAACCCCTGTGGCATGAGTTTACATATATAACAAACCTACACATGTACCCATGAACCTAAAATAAAAGTTCTAAAAATATATATTAATGCTCATTGACAGTGTACCTTGTCACCCAAGAGTTCTGATGAAGGTGTACCAGGAATTTGTGTTTTAATGCCTGCTAGTACAACATCTATTCTGCAGCCCAGGGATCAAACAGTAATTTCAGTTTCCAAGCCTTACTATTTAATAAATATATTTCATAAAGCTATATAGCTGCCAATTCCTCTTAACAGGATCTTGGAAGAAGTTAATTCCAACCTTCATGGATGACATTGAGGGGTTCAAGAGTTTAAAAAAGAAAGTAACACAGATGTGGTGAAAATAGCATGAGAGGGGCGGAGCAAGATGGCCGAATAGGAACAGCTTCAGTCTCCATCTCCCAGCGCGAGCGACACAGAAGACCGGTGATTTCTGCATTTTCAACTGAGGTACTGGGGTCATCTCACTCGGGAGTGCCGGACAATCGGTGCTGGTCAGCTGCTGCAGCCCGACCAGCGAGAGCTGAAGCAGGGCGAGGCATCGCCTCACCTGGGAAGCGCGAGGGGGAAGGGAGTCCCTTTTCCTAGCCAGGGGAACTGAGACACACAACACCTGGAAAATCGGGTAACTCCCACCCCAATACTGCGCTGTAACACCGGCACACCGGAGATTATATCCCACACCTGGCCGGGAGGGTCCCACGCCCAGGGAGCCTCCCTCCTTGCTAACACAGCAGTCTGCGGCAATCTAACGGCAAGGCAGCAGCGAGGCTGGGGGAGGGGCGCCCGCCATCGCTGAGGCTTAAGTGGGTAAATAAAGCCGCTGGGAAGCTCGACCTGGGTGGAGCTCACAGCAGCTCAAGGAAACCTGCCTGTCTCTGTAGACTCCGCCTCTGGGGACAGGGCTCAGGTAAAGCAGCAGAGGCCTGTCCAGACGCAAACGACTCTGTCTGACAGCTTTGAAGAGAGCAGTGGATCTCCCAACAGGGAGGTTGAGATCTGAGAAGGGGCAGTCTGCCTGTTCAAGTGGGTCACTGACCCCTGAGTAGCCTAACTGGGAGACATCCCCCACTAGGGGCAGTCTGACACCCCACACCTCACAGGGTGGAGTACACCCCTGAGAGGAAGCTTCCAAAGCAAGAATCAGACAGGTGCACTCGCTGTTCAGCAATATTCTATTTTCTGCAACCTCTGCTGCTGATACCCAGGCAAACAGGGTCTGGAGTGGACCTCAAGCAATCTCCAACAGACCTATAGCTGAGGGTCCTGACTGTCAGAAGGAAAACTATCAAACAGGAAGGACACCTATATCAAAACCCCATCAGTACGTCACCATCATCAAAGACCAGAGACAGATAAAACCACAAAGATGGGGAAAAAGCAGGGCAGAAAAGCTGGAAATTCAAAAAATAAGAGCGCATCTCCCCCTGCAAAGGAGCACAGCCCATCGCCAGCAATGGATCAAAGCTGGTCAGAGAATGATTTTGATGAGATGAGAGAAGAAGGCTTCAGTCCATCAAACCTCTCAGAGCTAAAGGAGGAATTACGTACCCAGCGCAAAGAAACTAAAAATCTTGAAAAAAGAGTGGAAGAATTGACAGCTAGACTAATTAATGCAGAGAAGGTCATAAACGAAATGACAGAGATGAAAACCATGACAC
>NC_045445.1:13711520-13759894 GCF_002776525.5 Piliocolobus tephrosceles | reverse complement strand
GACGAGTTGGTGGGGGCAGCACACCAAAAGGGCACAGGGATACATATGTAACCTGCCCGTATGCACATGGAACCTAGAAATTAAAGAAAAAAAAAAAAAAAAAAGAAAAAAAAAAAAAAGAAAATAGCATGAGAACTAGAATTAGAAGTGAAGCCTGAAGATGTAACTGAACTGATGCAATCTCATGATATATCTTGAATAAATGAGGAGTTACTGCTTACAAATGACCAAAGAAAATGGTCTCTTGAGGTGCAATCTACTTGTGATGAAGATGCTGTTAACATTATTGAAATGACAACAGGGGACTTAGAATATTCTATAAATTTAGTCGATAAAGCAGTTGCAGAATTTGAGAGGAATTTCTCAAATTTTGAAAGACTTTCTAGTGTGAATAAAATGCTATCAAACAGTGTCACATGCTACAAGGAAATATTTCATGAAAGGAAGAGTCCATCGATGAAGTAAACTTCATTTTTTTTCTTCTTTTTTAAAATTGCCACAGCCACATCCACCTTCAGCAACTAACATCTTTATAAGTTACGAGGCACCAACACTGAGGGAAGACCCTCCACTAACAAAAAGGTTATGACTGACTAAAGACTCAGATGATTGTTAGCATTCTTATCAATAAAGTATTTTACAATTAGGATACGTAAATGTTTTAGACATATAATGCTGTTGCATAGTTAATAGACTGCAGCATAATGTAAGCATAATTTTTATATGTATCAGGAAGCCAAAAAATTCATGTGACTTTCTTTATTGTGATATTTGGTTTATTGAAGTGGTCTGGAACTGAATCTACATGCCTGTACTTTGAAGGTAGTACCAGTAGGATTTGCTGCTGAAGTAGATATGAAGTGTGAGAGAAAGCAAGGAATAAAGAATGACTCCACTGTTTCTGATGAAATTTCCATTCCTATGGTCTAAATGTTTGTGTCCCCCAAAATGTATATGTTGAAACCTAATCCCCAATGTAATAGTATTAAGAAATGGGGCCTTTGGGAGGTTACCAGGTCATGAGGGCAGAGCCCTTATGAGCAGAATTGGGACCCTTGTAAAGAAAGGTCCAATGGAGTTTGTTTGTCTTTTTTACCATATGAGGATGCAGTGAGAAGACAACATCTGTGAATCAGAGAGTGAGCCCTTACCAGATGCCAAGGATACTGGTGCCTTGTTTGTGGACTTTCCAACAAAATAAATAGCTGTTGTTTATAAGCTACCCAGTTTAATGATTTTGTTATAGCAGCCTGAATGGACTAAGATACCCATTAGCTGAGATATGGAAGACCATTGGGAAGAACAGCTTTGGGGATGTAAGTTTGATTTTTGAATGATAAATATGAGATGAGTATTACTCATGTAATTAGAACTGTTATGAATATAAATATGGAGTTTAGGCAAGAAGTATGTACTGGAAGTTGTCAAAATGTATTTATTTTTTGTATATGCATGTCTAATTGTTCCAAACTCAATTGTTGACAAGGCTATATTTTGTCATATAATGTTTCCTTACACTTTGATCTATAATCAGTTGTCTATATAGGCATGTATGTGTGGATCTCTTTCTGAACTCCATTGTGTTCCATAGATACAGTTCTATCAATGGAATAGAAATACCAATACCACACTTTCTTAATTATATTAAGTAAGAGTAGTTGTTATTAAGCAAGAATCGTATTAATTTCACACAGAGAAGACTTCAAAGCAAGAACAGTTATCAGGGAAAAAGAGGGACATTATATAATGATAAACAGGTCAATTCTCCAAGATAATATAACAATCCTTAATGTGTATGTATGCATCTAATGACGGAGCATCAAAATATGTGAAGCAAAAACTGGTAGAACTGCCAGGAGAAATAGATGAATTTACTATTGTACTCGGAGGCTTCAACACCCCTTTATGAAAAATGGACAGATATAGCAGGCAGAAAAACAGTAAGAACATAGTTGAACTCCACAAAACTATTAATCAAGTGAATATAATTGATGTCTATAACTACTTCATTCAAAAACAGAAGAATACACATTCTTTTTAAGTTTACATGGAAATTTCACCAAGATCAATCACATTCTGGGCCATAAAACACACCTCAACTGATTTAAAAAGAATAGAAATCATACAATGTTTGCCCTCAGGCTACAAAGAGACAAAAGTACAAATTTTTTTTTTTTTTTTTTTTTTTTAGACGAAGTCTTGCTCTGTCACCAGGCTGGAGTGCAGTGGTGCGATCTCGGCTCACTGCAACCTCCGCCTCCTGAGTTCAGGCAATTCTCCTGCCTTAGCCTCCCGAGTAGCTGGGACTACGGGTGCGACACCACACCCAGCTAATTTTTGTATTTTTAGTAGAGATGGGGTTTCACCGTGTTGGCCAGGATAGTGTTGATCTCTTGACCTCGTGATCTGCCTGCCTTGGCCTCCCAAAGTGCTGGGATTATAGGCATGAGCCATTGCGCCCAGCCTAAACTATAATTTAATTACAGAAAGATAACTGGAAAATCCCAAAATACATAGAGAGTAAGCAAAAGACTTCTAAATAACACATGGGTCAGAGAAAAAATCTCAAGAGAAATTTAAAAACATTTTGAACTAAATAAAAATGGAAGCACAATTTATCAAAATTTGTGGGATTCAGTGAAAGCAGTGCTTAGAGCAAAACTTACAGCATACATTCGAAAAGTAGAAAGATCTAAAATCAATCATTTATGTTTTCACCATAGGAAACTAGAAAAAAAGAGCAAATTAAATTCAAAGTAAGCAGAAAAGTAATAATAAAAATCAGAATATAAATGAATGAAATTGAAAATAGGAAATTAATAGAAAAAAATCAGTGAAACCAAGAACTGATTCTTTAAAAAGAGCAATTGTAATTGATGCTCACTGAGACAAAAGAAAGGACACAAATTACTAATATCAGAAATGAAAGAGGATCCCTACAGACCCTGTGGTCATTAAATGGATAATCCGGTAGGTCATTAAATGGATAATCAAGGAATACTATGAACAACTCTCTGCTCACAAAATTGATAACCTAGATGAAATGGACTAATTTCTTAAAAGGCACAATCTGCCAAAACTTACACAAGGAGAAATAGTCTGAATTAGCCTATAGCTACTAAAGAAATGGTGTCAAGAATTAATAACCTTCCAAAACAGAAATCACTAGGCTCAAATGGGTTCACTGGTGAGCTCTACAAAACATTTAAGGAAGAAGTTATACCGATTCTCTGCAATCTCAGATGATGGAAGTACAGGGAATACTCTCTAACTTATTCTATGAGGCCAATATTGCGCTAATACCAAACCAGACAAAGACATCACCAGAAAAAAGAACTACAAATATTTCTCATGAACATAGACACAAAAAGCTTGAAGAAAATATCAACAAATCAAATCATACGATGTATAAAAATAATACACCATGACCAAGTAGGATTTGTCCTAGGACTGCATGGTTGGTTCAACATTTGAAAATCAATTAATGTAATCCATTACATCAACAGGCTAAAACAGAAATACCATATGAGTATATCAATAGATGCAGAAAAAGCATTTGACACATCCAACACCCATTCATTATAAAAACTCTCATTAACTAGGAATAGAGGGAAACTTCTTCAACTTCATAAAGTATATCCACAAAATGCTTAGAGGTAGCATCATATTTGATGGTGAGAAAATAGAAACTTTTCCAGTACAATCAGGAACAGGGCAAGCATGTTTCACCTTTCCTTTTCAGTATCTTCCTAGAAGTCTAAACCAATGCAACAAAGATGAGAAAAGGAAATACAACTTATATAAATTGGGAAGGAAGAAATAAAACTGTCTTTCAAGATGCCATAATCGTCTATGTAGAAAATCAAGAATTGACAAAAAAATTCCTGGAACTAAGCAATGATAGCAAGGTTGCCATAAACTTTAGCTGGGGATCTTGATAATGGAACATGCTATGCCTGTATAGAGGCAAAGGTAACATGGAAAATTTCTGTACTTTCCTCTTACGTTTGTTGTGAATCTAAAACCACTCTAAGTCTTTAATTTAAAAAAGTTGACAACTGCACCACCAACGACTGAAATAACTATGTTTGGAGACCACAAACCCAAAGCATTGTATGCAGATATTTGTTTCACTTTTATTGAGGTCTAACTGACAAATAAAAATTGTATATTTTAGCTCTACAACATGGTGTTTTGATGTACATATACATAGTGAAGTGATTACCATAATCAAGCTAATTAACATATCCATCTCCTCACATAGTTACCTTTTCAGTTTTTTTTTTTTTTTTTTTTGCTTGTGGTGAAAACACTTCAGATCTACTCTCTTAGCAAATTTCAAGTTTTTTATTATTATTATTATTAATATTATTGTTAATTTCTTTTTAAGACAGGATCTCACTTTGTTGCCCAGGATAGAGTAGAGTGGCGAGATCACAGCTCACAGCAGCCTCAACCTCCCAGGCTCAAGTGATTCTCCTACCTTAGCCTCCTGAGTAGCTGAGACTACAGGTGTGCACCACTACATACTCAGCTAATTTTTTAAAAAATTTATTTTGTAGAAATGAGGTCTCACTATGTGGCCCAGACTGGTTTCAAACTCCTGACCTCAAGCAATGCTCCTGCTTCAGCCTCCCAAAGTGCCGGGATTACAGGACTGAGCAACTGTGCCCGGCATGTAATTATTATTAACTGTAATCACCATGCCATATATTAGATCTCTGGAACTTATTCATCCTTAATAACTGAAACTTTGTACCCTTTGGTCAACATCTCCCTATTTCCCCCACTCTCCAAGCCCCTGGGCAACCATATTCTACTCTCTGCTTACGTGAGTTCTAGTTTTTAGACTCCACATATATGTGAGATAATGCAGTTTTCTTCCTTCTACATCTGGCTTATTTTACTTAACGTGATGTTCTCCAGATTTATTCACATTGTCTCAAATGGCAGAATTTCCTTCATCTTTTTTTAAGCTGAAGATTTCTATACAAAAGGATTAAACCAAGTAAAAACCAGTCCTGCTTGTATTATTACCTATATACTAGAGTCTTTCTCAATAAAGTCAGTATTTATTGCATTTTTTGATGGCTAATGATGTTGAACAATTTTCATTGCTTTTGCCATCTTCAGTTAAATATATGTTCATGTCTTGCCTATTTTCTAATTGGATTTTTGAGAGTCCTATGTGTATTTTGTATACACATATTCATGTATGCTATATTTATTCTGTGTATACATATTAATGTATGTATATTTATAAAAATCCTTTGTTGGATAAGTGGTTTACAAAATTTTTTCAATGTGTAGCTTGCATTTTTATTGCCTTCTCAGGGATTTTTAAGCACAAAAGTCGTAAATTTTGATAAAGTAAAAATTGTTAACTTTTTCTTTTATGAATCGTGCTTTTGGTGTCAAATTTAGGAACTGTTTGCCAAGCCCTGTGTACCAATGTTTTTATTCTGTGTTTTTGTCTTAAAGTTTATAAAATTTTCCATGTTCATTTAAGAGTGTGATCAGTTTTGCGTTAATGTTTGCAAAAAATGTGAACTTTAGGTCAAAGTTTAATTTTCCTATGGAAAATAACTTTGAGGGAGCTTTTAAATTAGGAATCTAATTTCTTTAATGGATTATAAGACTATTCAGATTGTTTATTTCAACTCAACTCATTGATTGAATTTTTGATATTTTGTAGTTTTCAAGGAATTAGTCCATTTGGTTTAAGTTGTCAAATTTATGAGTGTAAAGTTGTTTGTATTCCCTTATTATCTTGGCTTCAGGATCTGTAGTGATATATCCTGTTTTATTATTGATAGTTGTAATTTGTGTCTTTTGTTTTTTATTCTTCATCAGTCTTGTTAGAGGTTTTTTTAAAGAACTAGTTTTTTCATAAATAATTGTTTTCTTATTTTCAATTTCATTGATTTCTGTTGTTTCATTCTTTGTGTTTGTGCTGGCTTTATTTTGCTATTTTTTTTCTAGTTTCATGAAGTAGGAGCCTAAATTATTGATTTAAGACCTTTATTGTTTCTAGCAAAACTATCTAGTTCTCTAAGTTGCCCTCTCAGTACTGCTTCAGCTTTTTCCTACAAATTTTGATATATTGCATTTTTAATTTTATTCACTTTTATAGGCCACTATTACACTGATACAACAATTACACAAAAAGTACAAAAAAACCCGCAACAAAACTGTAAGTGTATCACAGATTATTAGCAAACTGTGTCCATCATGTAAAAAAATAATTATAAATCATGACCAAGTAACATTTACTCTAGGTATAAAAGATGTACTCAAAATTCAAAAATCAATCAATATAATAATCTACCATATCAGCAGGTCAGAGAAGAAATATATAATTTAAGAAACGCATGAGTAAACAAGATACTCTATTATGTTCACCCATTCTGATATTCTTTTCTTTCAGAAGTTTAAACTCTCTTATATCACAATTTCTTTCTGTTTAGACATCTTCATAAAACCATTTCTAATGGTAATTTTTTTTGGGTGGGGACCAGATTCTTAGCTTTACTGACTGAGAATGTCTTTATTTCATCTGTATTTCTAAAGAGTATTTTCATGCAATGCTGAATTTGTGGATAACCGGCCCCTCTGGCACTGTTAGGTGGGAGTGGAGGCTCTAATCACTGCCAAACCCTGCTAATGTTACCCTGGTAGGGGATGTGAGCACTGCCTGCCTGTGCTGAGCAGAGGATGAAATAACAACTCCCTGCTCAGACCCCACTGAAATCAGGGTGGGGATGCAGATTTTCCACTGTGAAGATTAGTGGGATTGCTGGATTGTATGGTAAGATTATGATTAACTTTATAAGAAACTGCCAAAGTGTTTTATAAAGTACTTGTGCTCTTTTGCATTTCCACCTGCCCAGCATGAGAGTTTTGGTAGCTCCACATTCTCACCAACACTTGTAATACCACTTGGATTTCTGTATACTAGATTTAAAAATAAGTTACAATGTTACTCTTAAAATTAAATGTTAAAATTAATTAATATTTCAACAATAAGAAACTAAAAAAAGCAATACTTGATCTCTTTAATGCCTTCTAGTGTCCCTTGGTAGTAATATTCTTTCAGAAAAAAAAGAAATAAAAACAAACAGGAAGAAATCTCTTAGAACGATTTTCATAACACCTGTCCCCCTTTTTAAACACAATCAGGGAGCTCTCGGAGCCACGATGGCCAAATAGGAACAGCTCCAGTTTACAGCTCCCAGCATGAGTGACTC
Source organism: Piliocolobus tephrosceles (assembly GCF_002776525.5). Classification (NCBI taxonomy): domain Eukaryota; kingdom Metazoa; phylum Chordata; class Mammalia; order Primates; family Cercopithecidae; genus Piliocolobus; species Piliocolobus tephrosceles. Next base: position 13,752,647 of record NC_045445.1, on the reverse strand, counting down.
AGAAGATGGGTGATTTCTGCATTTCCAACTGAGGTACCAGATTCATCTCACTGGGACTTGTTGGACAGTGGGTGCAGCCCACGGAGTGTGAGCCAAAGCAGGGCAGGGCATCGTCTCACCTGGGAAGCACAAGTGGTGAGGGAATTCCCTTTCCTAGCCGAAGAAAGCCGTGTCAGATGGTACCTGGAAAATCGGGACATTCCCACCCTAATACTGTGCTTTTCCAGTGGTCTTAGCCAACTGGAAGATTATATTATATCCTGTGCCTGGCTCAGTGGGTCCCACACCCACAGAGCCTTGCTCACTGCTAGCACAGCAGTCCAAGATTGGACTGTGAGGTGGCAGTGAGGCTGGGGGAGGGGCGCCCGCCATTTCTGAGGCTTGACAAGGTAAACAAAGCAGCCAGGAAGCTCCAACTGGGTGGAGCCCACCACAGCTCAAGGAGGCCTGCCTGCCTTTGTAGACTTCACCTCTAGGGGCAGGGCATAGCTGAACAAAAGGCAGCAGAAACTTCTGCAGACTGAAACATCCCTGTCTGACAGCTTTGAAGAGAGTAGTGGTTCTACCAGCACAGAGTTTGAGATCTGAGAATGGACAGACTGACTCCTCAAGTGAGTCCCTGACCACTGAGTAGCCTAACTGGGAGACATCTCCCAGTAGGGGCTGACTGACACCTCATACAGCCGGGGGCCCCTCTGAGACAAAGCTTCCAAAGGAAGGATCAAGTAGCAACATTTGCTCTTCTGCAATATTTACCATTCTATAGCCTCTGCTGGTGATACCCAGGCAAGCAGGGTCAGGAGAGGACCTCCAGCAAACGCCAACAGATCTGCAGCTGAGCGTTCTGACTGTTAAAAGGAAAATTAACAAACAGAAATAGCATCAACATCAACAAAAAGGACATGCACACCTAAAGCCCATCTGTAGGTCACCATCCTCAAAGACCAAAGGTATATAAAACCACAAAGATGGGAAGAAACCAGAGCAGAAAATCTGAAAATTCTAAAAATCAGAGTGCCTCTTCTCCTCCAAAGGATTGCAGCTCCTCACCAGCAACGGAACAAAGCTGGATGGAGAATTATTTTGACAAATTGACAGAAGTAGGCTTCAGAAGATCGGTAATAACAAACTTCTCCAAGCTAAAGGAGGATGTTTGAACCCATTGCAAAGAAGCTAAAAACCTTGAAAAAAGATTAGATGAATGGCTAACTAGAATAAACAGCATAGAGAAGACATTAAATGACCTGATGGATCTGAAGACCATGGCACGAGAACTACGTGATGCATGCACAAGCTTTGATAGCTGATTCGATCAAGTGGAAGAAAGGGTATCAGTGATTGAAGATCAAATGAATGAAATGAAGTGAGAAGAGAAGTTTAGAGAAAAAAGAGTTAAAAGAAACAAACAAAGCCTCCAAGAAATTTGGGACTAGGTGAAAAGAACAAATCTACATTTGATTGGTGTACCTGAAAGTGACAGGGAGAATGGAACCAAGTTGGAAAACATTCTTCAGCATATTATCCAGAAGAACTTCCCCAACCTAGCAAGGCAGGCTAACATTCAAATTCAGGAAATACAGAGAACGCCACAAAGATATTCCTCAAAAAGAGCAACCCCAAGACACATAATTGTCAGATTCACCAAGGTTGAAATGAAGGAAAAGATGTTAAGGGCAGTCAGAGAGAAAGGTCGGGTTACCCACAAAGGGAAGCCCATCAGACTAACAGCGGATCACTCAGCAGAAACTCTACAAGCCAGAAGAGAGTGGGGGCCAATATTCAACAGTCTTCAAGAAAAGAATTTTCAACCCAGAATTTCATATCAAGCCAAACTAAGCTTCATAAGTGAAGGAGAAATAAAATACTTTACAGACAAGCAAATGCTGAGAGATTTTGTTACACCAGGCCTGCCTTACAAGAGCTCCTGAAGGAAGCCCTAAACATGGAAAGGAACAACCAGTACCAGCCACTGCAAAAACATGCCAAATTCTAAAGACCATCGATGCTAGGAAGAAACTGCATCAACTAACGAGCAAAATAAGCAGCCAACATCATAATGACGGGATCAAATTCACACATAACAATATTAACCTTAACTGTAAATGGGCTAAATGCCCCAAATAAAAGACAGACTGGCAAATTGGATAAAGAGTCAAGACCCATCAGTGTGCCATATTCAGGAGACCCATCTCATGTTCAGAGATACATATAGGCTCAAAATGAAGGGATGGAGGAAGATCTACCAAGCAAATGGAAAACAACAACAAAAAAAGCAGGATTTGCAATCCTAGTCTCTGATAAAACAGAGTTTAAAGCAACAAAGATGAAAAGAGACAAAGAAAGCCATTACATAATGGTGAAGGGATCAATTCAACAAGAAGAGCTAACTATCCTAAATATATATGCACCCAATACAGGAGCACCCAGATTAATAAAGCAAGTCCTTAGAAACTTACAAAGAGAGTTAGGCTCCCACACTATAATAATGGGAGACTTTAGCACCCCCCTGTCAACATTGGACACGGCAGTGAGACAGAAAGTTAACAAGGATATCCAGGACTTGAACTCAGCTCTCCACCAAGTGAACCTAATAGACATCTACAGAAATCTCCACCCCAAATCAACAGAATGTACATTCTTCTCAGCACCACATCACACTTATTCCAAAATTGACCACATAATTGGAAGTAAACCATTCCTCAGCAAATGCAAAAGAACAGAAATTATAACAAACTGTCTCTCAGACCACAGTGCAATCAAACTAGAACTCAGAATTAAGAAACTCACTCAAAACCTCACAACTCCATGAAAGCTGCACAACTTGCTCCTGAATGACTACTGGGTAAATAACGAAATGAAGGCAGAAATAAAGATGTTCTTTGAAACCAATGAGAACAAAGGTACAACATACCAGAATCTCTGGGACATATTTAAAGCAGTGTGTAGAGGGAAATTTATAGCACTAAATGCCCACAAGAGAAAGCAAGTAAGATCTAAAATCAGCACCCTAACTTCACAATTAAAAGAACAAGAGAAGCAAGAGCAAGCACATTCAAAAGCTAGCAGAAGGCAAGAAACAACTAAGATCAGAGCAGAACTGAAGGAAATAGAGACACAAAAAAAAAACCCTTCAAAAAAATCAGTGAATCCAGGAGCTGGTTTTTTGAAAGGATCAACAAAATAGATAGACTGCTAGCAAGACTAATAAAGAAGAAAAGAGAGAAGAATCAAACAGATGCAATAAAAAATGATTAAGGGGATATCACCACCAATCCCACAGAAATGCAAACTACCATCAGAGAATACTATAAACACCTCTATGAAAATAAACTACAAAATCTAGAAGAAATAAATAAATTCATGGACACATACACCCTCCCAAGACTAAACCAGGAAGAAGTTTAATCCCTGAATAGACCAATAACAGGCTCTGAAATTGAGGCAATAATTAATAGCCTACCCACCAAAAAAAGTCCAGGACCAGACAGATTCACAGCCGAATTCTACCAGAGGTATAAAGAGAAGCTGGTACCATTCCTTCTGAAACTATTCCAATCAATAAACAAAGAGGGAGTCCTCCCTAACTCATTTTATGAGACCAGCATCACCCTGATTCCAAAGCCTGGCAGAGACACAACAAAAAAAGAGAATTTCAGACCAATATACCTGATGAACATCACTGCAAAAATCCTCAATTAAAATACTGGCAAACCAAATCCAGCAGCACATCAAACAGCTTATCCACCACGATCAAGTTGGCTTCATCCCTGGGATGCAAGGCTGGTTCAAAATACGCAAATCAATAAACAGAATCCATCATATAAACAGAACCAAAGACAAAAACCACATGACTATCTCAATAGATGTACAAAAGGCCTTTGACAAAATTCAACAGCACTTCATGCTAAGAACTCTCAATAAACTAGGTATTGATGGAATATTTCTCAAAATAATAAGAGCTATTTATGACAAACCCACAGCCAATATCATGCTGAATGGGCAAAAATTGGAAGCATTCCCTTTGAAAACTGGCACAAGACAGGAATGCCCTCTCTCACCACTCCTACTTAACATAGTGTTGGAAGTTCTGGCCAGGGCAATCAGGCAGGAGACAGAAATAAAGGGTATTCAAGTAGGAAAAGAGGAAGTCAAATTGTCCCTGTTTGCAGATGACATGATTGTATATTTAGAAAACCCCATCGTCTCAGCCCAAAATCTCCTTAAACTGATAAGCAACATCAGCAGTCTCAGGATACAAAATTAATGTGCAAAAATCATAAGCATTCTTATACACCAATAACAGACAAACAAGGAGCCAAATAATGAGTGAACTCCCATTCACAATAGCTTCAAAGAGCATAAAATACCTAGGAATCCAACTTACAGGGGATGTGAAGGACCTCTTCAAGGACAACTACAAACCACTGCTCAATGAAATAAAAGAGGACACAAACAAATGGAAGAACATTCCATGCTCATAAATAGGAAGAATCAATATCGTGAAAATGGCCATACTGCCCAAGGTAATTTAGAGATTCAATGCCATTCCCATTAAGCTACCAATGACTTTCTCCACAGAATTGGAAAAAAACTACTTTAAAATTCGTATGGAACCAAAAAAGAGCCTACATTGCCAAGACAATCCTAAGCAAAAAGAACAAAGCTGGAGGCATCACGCTACCTGACTTCAAACTATACTACAAAGCTACAATAACCAAAACAGCATGGTACTGGTACCAAAACAGAGATATAGACCAATGGAACAGAACAGAGCCCTCGGAAATAACACCACACATCTACAACCATCTGATCTTTGACAAACCTGACAAAAACAAGAAATGGGGAAAGGATTCCCTATTTAATAAATGGTGCTGGGAAAACTGGCTAGCCATATGTAGAAAGCTGAAACTGGATCCCTTCCTTATACAAAAATTAATTCAAGATGGATTAGAGACTTAAATGTTAGACCTAAAACCATAAAAACCCTAGAAGAAAGCCTAGGCAATACCATTCAGGACATAGGCATGGGCAAGGACTTCATGACTAAAACACCAAAAGCAATGGCAACAAAAGTCAAAATTGACAAATAGGATCTAATTAAACTAAAGAGCTTCTGCACAGACAAAGAAACTACCATCAGAGTGAACAGGCAACCTACAGAATGGGAGAAAATTTTTGCTGTCCACCCATCGGACAAAGGGCTAATATCCAGAATCTACAAAGAACTTAAATAAATGTACAAGAAAAAATCAAACAACCCTATCAAAAAGTGGGCAAAGGATGTGAACAGACACTTCTCAAAAGAAGACATTTATGCAGCCAGCAGACACATGAAAAAATGCTCATCATCACTCGCCATCAGAGAAATGCAAATCAAAACTACAATGAGATACCATCTCACACCAGTTAGAATACCTATCATTAAAAAGTCAGGAAACAACAGGTGCTGGAGAGGATGTAGAGAAATAGGAACATTTTTACACTGTTGGTGGGAGTGTAAACTAGTCCAACCATTGTGGAAGACAGTGTGGCGACTCTTCAGGGATCTAGAACTAGAAATACCATTCGACCCAGCCATCCCTTTACTAGGTATATACCCAAAGGATTATAAATCATGCTACTATAAAGACACATGCACACATATGTTTATTGCGGCACTATTCACAATAGCAAAGACATGGAACCAACCCAAATGTCCATCAGTGACAGACTGGATTAAGAAAATGTGGCACATATACACCATGGAATACTATGCAGCCATAAAAAAAGATGAGTTCATGTCCTTTGTAGGGACATGGGTGAAGCTGGAAACCATCATTCTGAGCAAACTATCCCGAGGACAGAAAACCAAACACCACATGTTCTCACTCATAGGTGGGAATTGAACAATGAGAACACTTGGACACAGGGTGGGGAACATTACACACCAGGGCCTGTCATGGGGTGGGGGGGGGGGGGGGGGGATAGAATTAGGAGAAGTAGCTAATGTAAATGACGAGTTAATGCATGTAGCACACCAACATGGCACATGTATACATATGTAACAAACCTGCACATTGTGCACATGTACCCTAGAACTTAAAGTATAGTAAAAAAATAAATAAATAAATAAAAAGAAAGAAAACACAATCAGGTCCAGAGAAAGGACCTGAGGGCATAATTACCTAAGATTACTGAGTTGACTCAGTTATATTTTGATATTCCGGAGAGCTACTTTTGAGTACGATATGGGAAGAAATCCAATTCTAATTCATAAAATCAGATGCTGTTCTCTCACAGTTTATCACACAGACAATTCTTACATCCCATGTCATGTGTATTTGGCACAATATTTAGTGAGGACATCCTTTAACATCCCGTTCAGAGTAAGTTTAGGAAAAAACATGGAAGCTACCATCTCGGTTTATGTCTGTAAAGAAAATATATTATTCCTTACAAACAACTTTTCTCTTTTTTTTTTTTTCTTTTTCTTTTTTTTTTTTTTTTTGAGACAGAGTCTTGCTCTGTCACCCAAACTGGACTGCAGTGGTGCGATCTCGGCTTACTGCAATTTCTGCCTCCCGGGTTCAAGCAATTCTCCTGTCTCAGCCTCCCAAGTAGCCAGGACTACAGGCATATGCCACCATACCCAGCTAATTTTTGTATTTTTAGTAAAGAAGTGGTTTTACCATGTTGACCAGGCTGGTCTTGAACGCTTGACCTCAAGTGATCCACCTACCTGTACCTCCCAAAGTGCTGGGATTACAGGTATGAGCCACTGTGCCCAGCCCAGACAAACTTCTTTAACCTATGTGAAGTCAAATTTGGTATCCATTTCTCTTATAATGAAATTAGCAAAATCTGGAGATATAAAATGTTGAATTCTGAGCCTCTTACGAAACTACAGTGTCAAGGATTCATGTGCCACCTCTTTCTGGAGAAGATTTCACAGAAATATTCTGATCAGGGACCAATGGGATTACCATCCAGGAGAGTGGATTAGTGAGGAAGACTGAAGAACCAAAGAGTGCAAACCGAATTTTCCAACATAGCCTGCGTTTGAGGATTCAGATTCTAAGGCACCACTGTCTGAGTCACCTCAGACAAATCATTTTCACTCTCAGAGATTCAGAAAACAGTTTAGTGCTCTTTTTTTCACTTGTAAAATGGGATGATAGTACTTGCCTTGCCTTCATGGGATTATTGTTGGGAGCAAAACCATATAACTGAAGTGAAATGTTTGTGTGTGTGTGTTTTAAAATGCTCTCCATGTGATATCCATGTGGTGTGTCCTCTCATATGTCTACATCTAGAGTGTAATTGTTATATTCAGATTCCATACCAGGGCTTTCTGATACATGAGCTTCATGTCACAGAAGGTACCAATTGGCCATAACAGGTACTAGTGGTTGATATATCCCTGTGAAAGAGACAGGCCAGTCCACAGCCTCATTTTCCCATGGGGACTGCAGGACGTTTTCTCTGCTCCTCCAGCTGGTGCATAAGATCTCCACGAATGCACTGAAAGTTCTTCTGAGAGCACTTGAATACATCCTTACTTCATTCTCTGGGTACGTAATTGTGTCATCCATTTTTTCTTTCTTTCTTTCTTTTTATTTTTTTGTTTTGTTTTGTTTTTTTAGATGGAGTCTCACTCTTCACCTGGGCTGGAGTGCAATGGCAGGATCTTGGCTCACTGCAACCTTCGCCTCCCAGCTTCAAGTGATTCTCCTGCCTCAGCCTCCCGAGTAGCTGGGATTATAGGCACCCGCCACCACGCCTGGCTAACTTTTGTGTTTTTAGTAGAGACGGGATTTCACCTCATTGGCCAGGCGGGTCTCGAACTCCTGACCTCAGGTGATCCACCTGCCTGGGCCTCCCAAAGTGCTGGGATTACAGGCGTGAGCCACCATGCCCAGCCTGTGTCATCCATTTTTTCACAGAGGCTTTGTGGATGTGGACTGTGCATGTTGCAAAAATATCTTCCCCTCCAAGTCTGCTTTCTGATTTCTTTTGGATGCATGTAACCCCTCACTGAGAGTTTCCTTTGGTCCACTTTATGGTTTTCTGCTTTCAGTCCAAGGATCCATTACTTATGGCTCTTCTTTTGTATGTATTTATTCTCAGGGCTGGGGCTATTTGTGGACTGATGTCTGAAGTCTTTCAATTGCCATGGTAGAGGAGAAATGACTCTCAAGGCTGATTGCTTTGGGGAATTGATATGGATTATTTCTGGTGCATTGCTTTGTCATATAACAAATTTTGTGGAGATATGCCATTTGCTGAAATTCGTTCTGACCTGGGCCTCGAGTTTCTCAACCCTGCCTTCCTCTGCCCATGTTTTTACTGCCTGGGAAGCTGAACTCCAGATATAATGTGCTCTACTTTGGTAGCACCAAAGAGATCTGGAGAGAACCTGGAAAGACTCAGAAACAAGATGATTGGGAGACAGAATCCCTAGCCTTGCCCAGGCTCAACAAAGGCTTTTACGCACATGGTATGGTTTCAGGGACATCCGGCAGTGCCATCAGTCATTATCTTCTCTCTTCTTCTAGGTACCAACATCTTTCAACTTTAAGGACACTAACGGAGAGCTTACCGACATGGAAGACTGTACTCCAGCTTTTAGTCTATATAACCTAGTTCTGAATAGGAATGTAGGTGATAAAGAACACTTTTCCCACCAGCACTTTCAAACTAATCATTTCCTCTGTATCCAGACGTGTTCCTCTTATCAACTTACCCTAGTAAACTTTGTGGGGTCATCACAATTCTCTCCTACATCATTTAAGATTATGAATTTTGAAAAGTGTTTTCATTTACATGAGCTCATCTGATTCTTGCCCCAGAATTGATATGGTTATTCCTGTTTTATATACAAGGAAACAGTTTTCGAACATTTTAAAAGAATTGCTCGAGGTAACACAAGTATAAAGTGAGAGAGGGAAGGGAATTCACATCTTGTATGGTCAGAGATTCTCCCACTCTGAGATCCCACCTTCCTTCGTTCCCATGGCCAATCTGTCTCTAGATCTCATCATTTCTTCTTTTGCTATAACTATTGGATTTGTCCCTTCCTGTCCATTCCCCATGGCCACTCCTTTTCCCAGGTCTTTATCACCTCAGCTGGAGAGAGTGGCCTCTTAGGGAGGCCATTGACAGCTAAGTTGTTGCCATTCTGCTCTGAAATCTGAATTTTAGCTATATCTGAAATCATGTCACCTATTTAGAGGCATACAAACTTAAAAGTCTGGTTGCCTTTTTCTTCCCTCTAGTATTGCTGATACTTAATAAATAATTTATAATATTATATGTGTATATACACATTCATACATATAAATCCAAGCCTGAAATTTATATATAGACACACACATGCACATATGTGTGCTATATGTGTATACATATATTGTATATGTGATATACATGTAAGTATACCATATATCATACTTATAAGTTATATATGTATACATAGTATACATATCGTATATGTGATACATGTATCTATACATGTATAACATATAGTATGTATCTTATATGTGTTATGTTCATATATACATATACAAGTGTATATATACTATAGTAGTACTATATATACTACTATATATACTGCTACTATATATACTACTATATACACTATATATAGTATATATAGTATATATACTATATATGGTGTGTATATACACAATATGGTATATATACTATATATGGTGTGTATATATATACTATATATATGTGTATATATACTACACACACACACACACACACACACCAGGTGTCTATACAGAGATTCTTTGATTATAGAAATGAGAAAGGACCAAGTGGCTAAATGACTATTACAAAGGTTCAGTGGGGAATGTTTTGTCATTTTGTTTTCAGTTGAGTTATTCTGAACCTTTGGCCTCTGATGGCAGTTCAGTAAGTTAGCCTTATGCTTGGTTTTGTTTCAGTTTTGAATTTTCTTAGTATCACTTAACTCACCTCCTTTTAAAAGCTATTTTGCAATAATATGTCACTTATATATAAACTTATGGCCTCTTCTTGTTTGCCATAAAAGAATTATAATTGGTATGTATCAGCCGAAATATGTGTTTTGTCATTCTACTAAGAGGTAAAGAGTCACTAATATGATCTCTTAGCCCTAAAGGACTTCAATACTTCTTTGCTTATCTTTGATCAACTTGGCTATAGAACTCTAATTATATAAAAAATGTAACTATCATAATGTCAACCACATTTAACCTTCTTGATATCCCATAATTCTTTGCACTAAGGGCACAAGGCCAGGTCTTTGCTGACTGCTTGATAACTGAATGAGTGATTATTCTCCTTGTTAATGGACAATGATATAGAAAACTCTTCCATATGTACAGAATATTAATGAGAAGCTGCACAAGCTGAGATAAGACTATAAGATGCTGCAAGCAATCACTTATAAGAACATTATAAAAAATATTACTCGTCAGGGATGTAGCCAGAAGGGGGTCTCCGTGTGACAAATGAGGAGGAAAAAGGCAAGACACTCTTTCCCACATGAATGACTGAGTAACTAACAAACAAAAACGTTGCCTTCATGGTTTCTAATATTGAGTTTTCCATTTAAATTTTTCAAAAAATAACTTTATCAGAAGGCATTGCAGATTTTGAAACAGGAAGGGGAAAACTCCTGCCTCCTTCTCTGCCTCTTTAATGCTTTCTGTGCCAGGTGCACTGTGTCAAGCATTTGTCCTTCATGAAAAATGACACCCAGATGACTGCTAAAGAAATTTCAACCAACTGTAAAAACTGACCCATCCGTAACACTGCTATTTTCCCAGTTTTGTTTGTACTTTTAGGTATTGTCTCTAATTGGAAAACTTGGAAAAGCCATTCTTCTAGTCTGCATTTTTGGATGATACACTAAAAGAGGGGGAATGTTAATTGGATATTGCTTAATTCTCCAATTTGATTCACTCGGGCTCTGTAAATAAGATCTCTGAGTCAGTTCTCCTAATAGACTCATGGAACGTCACAACCACAAGAGGCTGAGAGATCGTCTAAGCCTGTTTTTCTCAATTGAATAATGTAGAAACCTCTTTTAAAGGGGAAAAAAAATCTTATTGATCCCCACTGTAGACCTGAATTCTATTTAGAATGCTATCAAAATAAGAATATAAAGTTACATAATGAAATGTGTAATGTGAAATGTGTAATGTAAAATGTAAGATATTTGTGTATGTATTTATTTTAAGTAATACACAAAAAACTAGTTATAAACTCCTTAGAACACATGTGATCATTCCCTTCTTCCACATTTTTCTTTGAGTCAAAGGGCACCTGCATTGTATACAGGGTCTTTGTTTCTCAGGAACACAACTTTTGTCTAACATGTCCACTTTCGTGGGATTTTTTTGGTCTAGTTTCTAACAATTACAACAACACGCTACTTGCAGTCAATTCAACTGTTAATGCAAACATATAAGTGGGCAGAAAAATAGCATGGTAGTACTTGATTATAAAAATATACGTTTGGAAAATTTTAAGTAAATTATTATAGAAATGAAAATACAAAATTAGAATATTATAATAATAACAGACAAACCATGTCCTCTAATGCATCTGCAGCAGCTAGTTTGAAAAACATCAGTTTAGACCAACCTTCTCATTTTACAAGAGTAAAACTGTTCATCAAGGTCATAAACAAGCCAGATGTAGAGCTGTAACCAGAATCCAGAATTGAGATCAGTTTCTTTTTTCTTTTCTTTTTTTTTTTTAAATTTCATATTTACTGAACTTAAAATGCAATTTGGAAGAATAGTACAGGCAATGTTATGAAAACACTAAAAATGATCAAATTATTAATTCTTTAGGAATACCCTTGACATTGTACAAGAGACAGATATCATTAAGAAATTGATTGAAGTATTTAATGGTGTATGAAGAATAATTATTCTGCTTTTTATGTTTAGTAGTTAGAAAATCAACATAAAGAATATCCCCCATTTTATTCTAATGGTCATGCATACGTTTTATTTTTTCAAAAAAGCTTTTTTGAAAACAGGTTTGAATAGAACTATTTTATAGGCCCACTAATTTAATAAAATCAATTTCTTGGTCAGTAAATACATATTTCAAAAATTATATAATTACAATTTTTAAAAATTACTCTAAAAATGTCCCAGTTTGAAGATAAGTTATGTGGTTATTCTAGAGATGAGAATGACCAGTCCCACTGGAAATCCACAAGCTGAGAGTGAGGGATGAGGGACTTGCCAAAGGGAAGTTAAAAGGATGGAATGGCTGGGTCATATGGTACATCTAGTTCTAGATCTTTGAGGAATTGCCATACTGTTTTCCATAATGGTTGAACTAGTTTACAATCCCACCAACAGTGTAAAAGTGTTCCTATTTCTCCACATCCTCTCCAACACCTGTTGTTTCCTGATTTTTTAATGACTGCCATTCTAACTGGTGTGAGATGGTATCTCATTGTGGTTTTGATTTGCATTTCTCTGATGGCCAGTGATGATGAGCATTTTTTCATGTGTCTGTTGGCTGTATGAATGTCTTCTTTTGAGAAATGTCTGTTCATATCCTTTCCCCACTTTTTGATGGGGTTGTTTGTTTTTTTCTTGTATATTTGTTTGAGTTCTTTGTAGATTCTGGAAATTAGCCCTTTGTCAGATGAGTAGATTGCAAAAATGTTCTCCCATTCTGTAGGTTGCCTGTTCACTCTGATGGTAGTTTCTTTTGCTGTGCAGAAGCTCTTTAGTTTAATTAGATCCCATTTGTCAATTTTGGCTTTTGCTGCCGTTGCTTTTGGTGTTTTAGACATGAAGTCCTTGCCCATGCCTATGTCCTGAATGGTACTACCTAGATTTTCTTCTAGGGTTTTTATGGTATTAGGTCTAACATTTAAGTCTCTAATCCATCTTGATATAAATGATGAATTGATGGGTGCTGACGAGTTGATGGGTGCAGCACACCAACATGGCACATGTATACATATGTAACAAACCTGCACGTTATGCACATGTACCCTAGAACTTAAAGTATAATTTAAAAAAAAAAAAAGGATGGAATGGCTTCTGTGTTGGCAAAACCAACTTTGTGCAGTATACACAAGTACCAGATCAGGACTTAGGTTTTCTGACCCAACCTCTGATGCTCCAGTACCGAATTTCACTTTCCATTGTCCTCCACTCTCTTAAGTTATAACATTTCTTCCCCTTGCTCCTCAGGTAGCCAATTTCTCCATGAAGCTCCAAAGAGCACAGCTTCCCTAATTCCCTGACAGGAGCCAAGAGAGGTTTCTTCTGTAAACATTTTTTGAAACTGCAACAAGCTCAATTCACTGCAAAACAAATTCAAAGCTTAAATCATTGTGAAACCGGTTTCTTGATCTTTAGTACGGTAAATGCTTTGCAAAGCCATACTGCTTTTGCTTGTATAATTTAAATTTACCCGCACCCAAGACTAAAATCAGAGTAATGCCACTTTTTGTTGTCTTCCATAATGCTTGGAATTTTGTATCGTTGGGGACCTGGGAAGCTTTTGTCTGTTCACTGTTGTTAGCTGCTTTTTACTTATTAGCTGCTTTACTCTTATTTGTTTTTATATTAGTGTAATGTCTTATTTCTGTTGTTGCCATCAGTGTTCAAAGTATGAGAAACAGGAGTTAATAGGAAAAGTTTCTGGAGAGGAGGGGGGAAGCATGTTAGGAAAAAAGATCAAGGTTCCTGGAAGCCGTGCATTTGGCCAAAGTAAACTGAATTTAGATAGTTGGAGCAGTAACAGAAATCTCAGATGTATAGGTAGCTGCTATCCTTGAGGTCATAAATCCCACCTTTGGTGTCAAAAATAAAATAAAAGGGACAAAAAAGGGCCACTGAATGAGGCATTAACTACATTGCCTTTCTGAACCTCAGTTTCCCATATGTATGATGGGGCAGTGGGTGAAGTGATCTCCACGAACTTTCAGCTCTGATGTTATGGCTGTCGTAAGTCAGCAGTTTAATCGTTGCTCTACACTTTTCACTGTACTTCCTCTTATAATTTGGCTCCAAGTTTTGACTGAAATACAATATAACCAAACGAAATATAGTTTGCTCTGAGCCTTTTTTGATGCCCTTAACCTCAGAGAGACATTAGGTGTTTTGTGTTATATTATTAGGTAGATTGATAACAACTTCACTGGATTCTAATTTTACTTGATATCCCTTCTATTTTGTTTTTAATTCTAAATTAAATTTAAGTTAATAGGTTTTGAGCAGAGTTTTGTACCATGTTGTACATGTATAAAGGCAGAGATTATATAAATAATTTTTGTAGGTGATGCCATCAAATGAACATGCAGTGATGTTTATATGACACCTTGAAGGATGGGCAATAAATAAAAAATGAAGGGGGTTTCAGGTTTGGGAGGGGGCTGGCTGGATGAGCCTGGCTTGTTCACGGAACACTAAAGAGCAAGGGAGCGGTGGGGAGTAGGGAGAATTGCAGCAAGACTTTCCCACAGTTGCCAGACCATGAAGGACCTTGAATGATAGGCAGGGGAGCTTGATAAGCGAACCAAAAAATCCATCAGAGCATTCTGTGGTTTGTGTATAGGTGTTCGCAGCTAAGCATTAAATAATAAGTCCCAGTCAGTGTCTGCTTTCAGGTCAGTTGGTTTTGTCTGTCCTTTGGGGATGATGTGTTCTCTTGCTCTTGCAAATCTCTCTGAGCACTTCGTCTCCTCTTAGAGATTTCTTTGAGTGGCCTTGAAGAACTCACTTGGGCTTCAGTTTCCTCATCTGTTAAATGAGGCAATGGAACTAGACTGGGGGGTCATGATTCATTCTCAGTCTCTCTGTCTTCCCTGATACACTCCAGGGATGGTACAATCTCATCAGTGAAGAGTCTTACTACAGCAGTGATTATCTACTTATGTGGAGGTGAGGGGGTGGGGATATATGTAGCTTAACAAAATAAATCTCACAGATGATTCTCCTGTCAACTTTAAAATCATCGGATCTGATAATTTCTAAAAGTTTTTCCCAGACATGACCAGAATTCTGATTTACAGTCCCAGTTCATGAAAAAAAAAATCAATCTGGTCGCTTTGCAGAATATATAGGGAAAAAAATCATATTTTCAACATTTTGCATTATTTTGTTACAAGTAACAGAATACCCAACTAAAAGTGGCTGTGTAACAAGAATATTTTATACCTCACATCCAGAGGTATGGTAGTTGGATTACTTAATTCAGTGGCTCAATAGTGTTATCAGAACTATGATTTTTTTTTTTTTGGTCTTGTCTTTCTCTTCTGTTATCCTCAGTATGTTGATCGTATCTCTCTTCTTGTTTGTGAAATGGTTGCAGCAGCTCCAGACGTCGTATGCAGAAAAACCATGTTAGATGAAGAGGAAGACGGGACATTTCTTTTTTTTATTATTATTATTTTTTTATTATGAAGGAAAATCTGCCCCAGCCAACTTCCCTCAGCTTCCATTGGCCACACAAGCAATGGTCACATAGCCCCTTCCTAGCTGCAAGAGAGGATTAGAATGTGAGAATCTGGCACATGCAGCTCATAGAGCGGGAGGTGGTTCTTTCCGCATGGGAGGGAGGGGGAGGGGAATGGGTGCTGGGATAGCAACTGATAGCGCTGCCCCATAGGTCCTTTTTCCAACACTCATCTTAAGACCCCCCTTTTCCTTTATGTAGCTGATGGCTAATTAAAGCTAAGTATTTAGCATAAATCAGGGCTTTTGTGAATTATCTGAATAATTAGACTCATTGTACATGCAGGGCCCTTATTTTACTTCATCTAAAAGTTTAATGATAAATGGGCTTCCATTGACCAAAATGAGCTTCTCTGGTACTGAAACTGGATGTAATTTTTTATTGAATTGGGCTTTAGGAAAATAACTTAAAATGTACATGGGATTGTGATAAAGAGCAGCTTAAATTCCCAATTATTTTTTTTCTTTTTACTTTACAAATCGACATCAGCTACCAAAAATAAGACCAGATTAAATGGGTATGTGAATATTTAATGTAAAATTAGGAATATGTTGCTAAAAATCAGGAGAGAGTTTAGAGATATAACCGTGAATAGATTGTGAAATATCAGCTTACTTCTCCGCTACAACACTGGCCTAAAGAAGCTTTTCTGTTTCCCCAGCAACCTCGCATGGCATTAGCTTGCTTCCCTCAGAGTAAATTAAATGTGATTTTCAAGTACTACACTTTATTATTTCAGAAATCACAATACCTTGCAGAAATAAGAACATTTCATAAATCACATTGGAGTTTATTTTTTAAGCCAGAGCAGAGAAAGTATTTATTTGGATTTTTTTTCTTTAAAATCTACTAAATTTCCAAGGGCTTATAAATTCTCTCTCTGATGAGGTGGTAAATGGGACATAGCATGCTTTATTTACTTACAATGTGTTAGTAATTGCCCAATCGTATTTTTAAAAGAGTTTTAGTTACCAATGATGTGAAAAAGATAAAAGCCACATCTCAAATGAACTGTATAATTTTATGATCAAAAGTTCCAGAGGACTGAAAAAATCATATTAAGGCTAACAATCATTTTCTAAAGGAAAACTCTCACATTCATGCATCTGATCACTTGTAAACAATGCACTCCCAAAGTTGTAGCATATCTTATTTATTATACACACATGCACACACCCACATATCTATATCCCATGCTGTATTTACCCAAAACTGGTCTATTTTAAATTTTGGATAAATGATTATTTTAAAACCTGACCTATCTGCATCCATATCATTTCTGGTGTTTAAAAAATATCTTATATCTGAAATTGACATAACTTGATTTTTCAAACTATTTAGTAACAGGTTGTTAAAGTGCTTTTGAAGCTAACCTGTGTCTCCATTATATGACTTAGCAGAGTTGGCCTGAGATAGGAGTTATTCAGGTAAGTGACTGACTGACTTCAGGTGCTGTCAGGTGAGTGACTTGACAGCAGGAAGGATATTTGGTTTATCTGAGTTATCATCCATAGAGGCTAGAAAGATGGCTGTGTGGATTCATTAATAATGGTTCTTCGACCAAATAGGTTAATTTTTGAAGAGGGCCAAGATTTGCTTTTCTCCAGAGAAAGTAAGAATAGAGTACTTTCACTCCTGAGGGAGTGTAAGATGATCCATCAGGAAGTAGAAAGGAAATATTAAAACTTATATTTATTTTGATTAAAAAAATAGTAAAAGTTAATATGTGATTTGCTAGTAGTCTAAGCCTAAAATTCAGTACATATAATTAAATACGCACATAGTAGGAGTGCATGCTCAGATTTTATCACTGGTAGGGATAAAGATTACAGAGGTTTGAAGATGACTATTTCAGTTAGAGAATGTCCAGGTAGGCTGATTTCTGCTGCCCTTCAAGCTGCCCTGAAGTGCTGATGGATGCCCCAAATTGTACCACATGGCCTCTTTCTTTATCAGGAGTTTAGACTTGGGAGTCATTTAGATCTGAATTTGAATCTCAGCACTCCCACTAATTGTGTGACCTTGGATAAAACAGTTCCTTTCTCAGTTTTCTTATCTTTAAAATGAGGATTAAAATGCTTCACATATGGAGTATTGTGAGCATTAATAGAGATATAAAGCAATTGATAGATGGTTGAAATTCAGCAAATATTAGCTGCTTTCAAAGTATGTTAAAATTTTAAACATGTGAGCTGTTATTTGTCATCAGTACTTTTGCATAAAGGAGTATGAGATTCTTTTTTCTTTTTTACTGTGGCAAAATACAAATAAATTTGACCATTTTAACCATTTTAAAGTGAGCGATTCAGTGGTGTTTAGGACATTCACAAGTTGTGCAAACAGCACCGCTATCAAATTCCAGAACTTTTTCATCACCCCCACATGAAAACCCCATACTAATTAAGCAGTTACTCACTAATTTCTCCTTCCCCTAGCCCTTGGCAGCCACTAATCTGCTTTGGGTCTTTATTGTGTTTGCCTATTCTGAACATTTCATGTAAGTGGGACCATAATATGTGCTGTCTTTTGTGTGAATGGCTTTTTTTTTTTTTTTCCCAGCAGAGTTTCACTCTTTTAGCCCAGGCTAGAGTGCAATAGCACAGTCTTGGCTCACTGGAACCTCCTCCTCCCAGGTTCAGGCAATTCTCCTGCCTCAGCCCCCCAAGTAGCTGAGACTACAGGCACCCGCCACCATGCCTGGCTAATTTTTGTAATTTTAGTAGAGACGAGCTTTCACCATGTTGGCCAGGCTGGTCTCGAACTCCTGACCTCAAGTGATTTGCTGCCACGGCCTCCCAAAGTGCAGGGATTACAGGCGTGAGCCACCGCGCCTGACCGTGAATGGCTTCTTTTACTTAGCATCATGTTTTCTAGTTTCACCCACATTGAGGTACATATCAATACTTAATTCCCTCCTTTTTTTTTTTTTTTTTTTAATTTATTTTTAAGTCAAGGTCTCACCCTGGCACTTATGTTGGAGTGCGGTGGCACGCTCATGGCTCACCACAGCCTCGACCTCTCGGGCTATAAGCAATCTTCCCACCTTAACCTTCCGAGTATCTGGGACTACAGGTGTGCACCACCATGCATGGCTAATACTTCTGTACTTTTTTGTAAAGCCAGGATTTTGTCATGTTGCCCAGGTTGGTCTCGAACACCAGGGCTTAAGCTGTTCACCCACCTTGGCCTCCCAGTGTTCTGGGAGTAGTATTTCTTTGTATGAATACATCACAATTCGCTTATCCAACCATCAGCTGATGGACATTTGAGTTGTTTCCACTTTTTGGCTACTGTGAATAGTACTGCTATGAACATTTGTGTATCTTTCTGTGTGTGGTCATATACTTTCAATTCTGTCATGTATAGGAATAGAATTGCTGGGTCATAGGCCGGGCGCAGTGGCTCACTCTTGTAATCCCAGCACTGTTGGAGGCTGAGGCAGGCAGATCATGAGGTCAGGAGTTCAAGACCAGCCTGACCAACATGGTGAAACCCCGTCTCTACTAAAAATACAAAAATTAACTGGACGTGGTGGCGGGCGCCTGTAGTCCCAGCTACTTGGGAGGCTGAGGCAGGAGAATGGCATGAATCCAGGAGATGAAGGTTGCAGTGAGCCGAGATCATGCCACTGCACTCCAGCCTGGGTGACAGAGCAAGACTCCATCTCACCAAAAAAAAAAAAAAAAGAAAGAAATTGCTGGGTCATATGGTAATTTTATGTTTCACCTTGTGAGGATCTTGGGATTCTTTTCTCAAACCCATACTTTGTCAAATCTGTATTTCAGAGAAGATCCTGCCTGCATGCAGCCAAAATTAATCCAAATATGTCTTATGATGCAGATGATAACTACTTTGTCCTTTCACTCCTTAGTGTTCTCTAGTGCTCCCTAGTGCCTAGGCTATCTCCTGGTAGTTTGAGTTGCCACATCGGCTACTGAAGAATAATATCAATTTGTATGATGGCAAACTCATATCTATTCCTCTAGCCCATACTGCTGTGGGATCCCTGATAGAGGGGCTCCTGTCTTGGCATCATGCTTAGCGAAACTCCACGCTGACCCTCTTTTGCCTGTACTCCCCTTATGGGGCAAGAAGATTCTGAGGGATGAAGAGATGAGCACCCCTGGAGCCCATGCCTCTCCTATACTCCACTCCAGGTAGCTAGGACACAGAAATTCCCCTCCCAAACAGCCCCAAGCCTGCCTCCAGGGCCTACATGAGCCTCATCCCGGGGTGTATTCTCCCACTGGAGGACCATGACACTGGCATATGTACCGCTAGGCCTTGGTGGTAGTCAAGGGCTGCTTGAACTTGCAGGCTATGATGCAAATATGTCTGCATCATAAGACATATTTGGATTAATTTTGGCTGCATGCAGGCAGGGTCTCTGCATGTAAGAATCCTCATGTAAGTGTAGAGCCCACGTAGGAGTGGGAAGAGAAGAGGGGGTGGTCTGGGTATTACGGGTTGGTGTTCCCTTCATTACCACATTCTGACCCCACCCTCCTAGGAACTTGAAAATTCTGTTTGAAACTGGCCTTCTGCAGTGCTGCGCGTGTCGTTATTTCATTTCATTTTACCAAAATTCTCAAGAGTAGTTTGCCTCAGGCACATCTTTAAGGAGTACAAGTGTTTTTCCTGCTAGGTCCTATTCTCACAAAATCCTCCTAATTCTGGGAAGGGTTTACCCAATGTTCATATTACTAGAAGAAAGGGCAGCATCATGTGGTTGGACAGTAGCACTGCCAAGAAGAGACTCCTGTCTCTGCCTCCTCCTTCAGTGAGTTAGCCATTTGATAGCATATGCCGTTCTCCCTGTCCAGGCACATACGCCTTAAATCACAAGTTCTCTTGAATTGCAGCCCCAGGGCTATTTTTCAGTGACTGGTAGATAAGTTGGACCATTCTGCCTTGTTTTCCAGAAAACAATGTAATTTTCTTATTTGCATAAAACTGAAAGTCCCACTCTAGCTATTATAAAATTAGAACCCTGCCCTGATAATTTTAAGCTAATATTCAACATTTGGCAACAAAGATATGGGACAGAAGAGGACTTAGTTTGTTCTTTAATATTCTAGAGTCTCCTTTCTGTTTTTAGCGGCACTCCCACTTAGGGTTACCGAAATCGCAGATAACTTTTGGCCATTTGTAGATATTTTCCATTACACATTAAGCCCAAACTCATGGATTTGTGAATTCGTTACTGTAAAATAATATTCCCTTTGACCTACTCAGTACTCTTGCTGAGCGCCCGCTCTTCCTCTGTGACCTAGAGGAATAACAGAGTTCCTTGGTTGGTGAAGAGATGACTTCTTCACAAATCAGCTGAGTCTGTGTGAGTCCTTCATGAGACCTGAACCTAACTAGCCTAAGCTGGCCTTAAATGATCCTCTGTCCATGTCCCTGACACTTTTTTTTTTTTGGAAACAGAGTTTCACTCTTGTTGCCCAGGCTGTAGTGCAATGATGTGATCTCAGCTCACTACAACCTGCGCTTCTCGGGTTCAAGCGATTCTCCTGTCTCAGACTCCCGAGTAGCTGCGATTACAGGCGTCTGCCACGATACGCAGCTAATTTTTGTATTTTTAGTAGAGATGAAGTTTCACCATGTTGGCCAGGCTGGTCTCAAACTCCTGTCCTCAGGTGATCCACCCGATTCAGCCTCCCAAAGTGCTGGGATTTACAGGCATGAGCCACTGCGCCCAGCCGTCCCTGACACTTTCAAAAAGACAGTTTGAATGAATGTTATTAATGCCAAAGTCGTATGACTTATTAAAAAAAAAGGTCAAATACAAAATAAATCACTTCATTTATGTATTCATCTTCTGTGTGTTCAGCTCAAGCCCTCTGCTAGGATACAGGGATCTGGAGATGAATGTATGAGTCTGTGCTATAGACTCATAGGCTGCACAGACTAGGAGGGCGCTTTAAGATTATGTCGTCTAGGGCCGGGCAGGGTAGCTCACACCTATAATCCCAGCACTTTGGGAGGCTGAGGCAGGCAGATCACTTGAGATCAGGAGTTCAAGACCAGTCTAGCCAACATGGCGAAACCCTGTCTCTCTGCTAAAATTACAAAAAAGTAGCCGGGTGTGGTGGCTCGTGCCTGTAATCCCAGCTACTCAGGAGCTGAGGCAGGAGAATCATTTGAACCCGGGAGGTGGAGGTTGCAGTGAGCCAAGATCACGCCACCGCACTCCAGCCTGGTGACAGAGGGAGACTCCATCTCAAAAAAAAAAAAAAAAGATTATGTCATCTTACAGATAAGGAGACTGCTACTGATTTTCTGGGCTCTCTTAACTTGTACTTCTTTAATGCTCTTGTTATCATATGACTACCCTGATCCTGATGCATGGATGTAACTCAAGGGGTTAAGACTGCTCACCTGAGATGCCTTCGGTTATTGGCATATGCCTTGGGAAGCTGGGAGCTCCATGCCTAAGTATGGGAGCAGACACATATTCTCAGCTTGTTGAGGTCAGTGGCATTCCCCCTCATCAAACAGGCTGTGAATTTGGTGAGCTATGTGTATTCTCTGTCACACTGAATCTCACTGGGTGCCATGGCACACTGGTTTACTGCACGTCCATTACAGCTACATGATCAACATGTGACTTATTGACTTCTTTTTTTTCCTTTTTTCAAATTTTATTGAAGTATAATTGACAAAAATTACGTATTTAAGGTGTACAGTGCCAGGCATAAGGGCTTATACCTGTAATTCCGGCACTTTGCGAGGCCGAGGTGGGAGAATTGCTTGAGTTCAGGAGTTCGAGACCAGCCTGGGCAACATAGGGAGATCCTGTCTCTACAAAATAATAATAATAAAAATAGCCAGGCATGTTGGCATGTACCTGTAGTCCTGGCTACTTGGGAGGCTGAAGCAGGAGGATGTCATGAGCCCAGAAGTTGGAGGTTGCCGTGAGCTATGATTTCACAACTGTACTCCAGCCTGGGTGACAGAGACTCTGTTTCAAAAAAAAAAAAAGCAACGTTTTGATATATATATACACATTGTAAAATAATTACTACAATCAAGCTAATTAACATATCCATCACCTCACATAGGTAACATTGGCATGCCATTTATTTTTACTATGACTGAGGCGCCACACTGCTGGGAATGGTTTTGCAGATGAGGCATGAACTGGATTAGTAAGGCGTTGTGGGTACCAGTGGCCATGAGCAGAAGTAACAGGCAGAACTTAATTCAGGCCAGCACCAAGGGAAACATAGTGCAGAGCTTGGCATATGTTAAGAATCTGTCTGAGGCATGTTTGAGAGAGCACTGCTATCAGAGCGGTAAATAGTTCCATCCAGACAGCCAGATGGCTGTGCAATAAGTGTGGATGTATACCTAAACATAGAGAAATAGTCATTGTAAGGCCATTATCATTCACATGCTTTGGGCTGTTCTGAATCCTTTGATCTCTCTACATGTGTCGTCTAAGATGTAGTATTTGTTGGTGTGCCTTGCTCATAGAACAACTGAGAAACACTATTCTAGTGAAACCTGCTTCTGCTAGCTGATGAACTATTATTGAAGCCCCGTGGAAAATGTTAGGAGTAAATTCAGGGAAGAGACAGGTCCTATCTAGCTGGGATAACTAAGAAAGGTTTCATAGGTAGGTTTTGTATTTGAGCTAGACCTTCAAACCACTTGCACAAGTACAGGATGGAAGACATGGACTTAGCAGTGACCGTGTGAAAAAAGATTTGGAGTTTTAATCAACAGTGAGACCATAAATTAAACGTCTTCTTTAAAACGTTATCAATACCTCCTTTGTGTGGGAAATGAGCTAGGTGCTGGAGACAGGGAGTTCCATCAGGCTTTTGTCATGCTCTGGAGTTTACTTGGGGAAGATATGCTAATAGACAGCTATTATAGATGTGAAACTACCTGCCCATTTGGCACCTGAAAGCAATTTGGAGGGCCTGGCGCACAGGGCTCAAGCAGCCTGCAGTAAGAATTGAGGCGGAGGCCATGAGCAGAGGTCTTATCATTGAGGGCCTTGTCAAACATTTTAAAGAGTTTGTGCTTGATCATGTATGAATCAAGAATGCAAGATGTGATTACCCAAGAATTTACCAATTTTCACCATCTAATATGCCATTGATTGCAATTTGCATCATTGATCTAAAATGATCTTTGTTGGAAAACATAAAGTGTGCCGGGCGCGGTGGCTCAAGCCTGTAATCCCAGCACTTTGGGAGGCCGAGACGGGCGGATCACGAGGTCAGGAGATCAAGACCATCCTGGCTAACACGGTAAAACCCCGTCTCTACTAAAAAAAAATACAAAAAACTAGCCGGGCGTGGTGGCAGGCGCCTGTAGTCCCAGCTACTCGGGAGGCTGAGGCAGGAGAATGGCGTAAACCCAGGAGGCGGAGCTTGCAGTGAGCTGAGATCCGGCCACTGCACTCCAGCCTGGGCGACAAAGTGAGACTCCATCTCAAAAAAAAAAAAAAAAAAAAAACATAAAGTGTTACACATTAAATAGATGCAGTTATTGCTCCCTTCCAGATACATTAAAATGTAAAAAATAATGACCTTCAACATTAAATTTGATTATTGGATGTTAGGCTGTATTAATTGAAGTTTAGGATCTGTAGTGATGGAGATGTTACTTGCATTGCCGATCACAGTGAACCTATGTGAATTTATGGTTCATTTTAAAAGAAACAACTAGGCTGGGTTTGGTGGCTCAGGCCTGTAATTCCAGCACTTTGGGAGGCTGAGGTGGGAGGATCACCTGAGGTCAGAAGTTTGAGGCTGCAGCGAGCTAGGATTGCGCCACTGCATTCCAACCTGAATGATGGAGTGAGAGCCTGTCTCTAAATAAGTAAATAAATAAACAAACACCTACACAAACCAAGTGCATTAGAAGAAAAATGACTAAGCTAGAGAATGACTCCACCATTCCCTATGCAGAAAAAATGCAGGAATCATGTGAGCTCTTGTAGTACTCCACACTTCGTCTGTCCCTGGAACTTTCTTCCCACACTCAAGACCAGGATTTATCTGTCTTCCTCACTAGACATTTAAGTTTCATGAGGCAGGGAGTGCTGTTCCCTACCATATCCCTAGCACTAGCACAATGCTTGTCTTATATTTGACACTTAATATATGTTGAATGAATGAATGAGTGAATGAGAGGCTAAGGGTTGGGGGTGGAGGTGGGGAGAGAGATTACTGTTAAATCTTGGGAAGCATAGTATGCGGAAGTGGTAACATGCTTTTTTCCATGTAGTTGTCTTCATAACATGAGGCCCGGTGGGAAACAGAACTCTTATCCCTTCTAGTTGCCCCAAACTACAAAATGAGCGGTTTATGTACTGTAGCAATGTAACTTTATTTGGGGTAATCTGATGATTACTATAGTCCTTCTTTCCTGAAAATATTGCATATATATGCATACAAGCAAAGCTTGAAGACAATATCAAGGGGTTCAATAAACCTTCGACAGCCCATTTGTTGACCCCAGGTAAGAACCTCAATTCTGGCACTTTGCAGTTAACAAAGCACATTATCTCAGGAGTAGCAACACCATGGAGACAGCAAGGCCACGCTATGGAACCCATTGTCCAGGTGAAGAAAATGCAGTTGAGAGAAGTGAAGTCATTTGCCCAAGGTCACATAGCTAATAAATACTGAAGCTGGGATGTGAGTCCAGTTGTGTCTGACTCCGGATTCCAGAGGCTCCACAGTGCACCGCTGTGAGTTTGGTGTTCCAGGTGCTCAATCAGGCTGTGTTACCTCTTGGCAGGCATACAGAGGTGACATGAACATTAAAAGGGTGGATGTCGGCCGGGCGCGGTGGCTCACGCCTGTAATCCCAGCACTTTGGGCGGCCAAAGTGGGTGGATCACGAGGTCAGGAGTTCGAGACCATCCTGGCCAATTTGGTGAAACCCCATCTCTACCAAAAATTAACTGGGTGCTGTGGCAGGCTAATCCCAGCTACTGGGGAAGCTGAGGCAGGAGAATTGCTTAAACCCAGGAGGCGGAGGTTGCAGTGAGCCAAAATCAGGCCACTGCACTCTATCCTGGGCAGCAGAGCTCAAAAAAAAAAAAAAAAAAAAACAGGTGGACGCGAAATACTTCACAAATGTTCACAAATGTGTAAAATGCTTTCCAAATCACACAGTGCTGGATGCATGTATACTTACCATCAGAGAATGTGTGGGGCATAGTGCGGAAGGAGATGGATGATCCATTGAATCCCGTTTTGGGCATTTAGCAGATGTGTGACTTTGGGCATGTTATTTAAGTTCTTTATGTTGCACTTTCTTTATCTGTAAAATAGGAGTAATAATAATAATACTTATGTGTTAGAGGCTCAAATGAGATAATATGTATACAGTACCTAGTATAGCACCTCAAAACTGGTAAAAACTCAATAAACTGTAACTGTTCTCAATAAATGACATCTAGCATTGAAATCATTGTGATTATTATTTGAAGTAATTTTAATTTTAATAACTCCTTTACTCTCTAAGAAGCGACTCCTATCCTTCATGAGCAGTTCTCTGAAGAAGTTTTTCTGTACCTTTATAAATCCAAGTTGTGAGGCTATAAGGAGATGCTGCTTCAACACATGCCACAATGTACATTGGCCTATTCAGATTTTGTTTTTTAATTTTAAGAGCAAAAAAGATCAGGTTAAAATATAGTGAAAATACTGACCATAATTTGTATCATTTTAGTGGACAAAAAAACTTAAATTAAATTTAATATTTGTAGTTTGACAATAAAATAATATACCTGTAACTTGTCTAATTTAAAGCAGCCTCAAGAAAGGGAAAGCAGACAATTCAGCATTCCCTTTAAAAGTAGGCATTTAGCAGGCGTGGTGGCATGTGCCTGTAATCCCAGCTACTCGGGAGGCTGAGGCAGGAGAATCGCTTGAACTTGGGAGGCGGAGATTGCAGTGAGCCGAGATGGCGCCACTGCACACCATCCTTGGCAACAGAATGAGACTCTGTCTCAAAAAAAAAAAAGGGCATTTAGGCTGGGCATGGTGGCATGTGCCTGTAATCCTAGTTCTTTGGGAGGATCCCTTGAGCCTAGGAGTTCCAAGACTGAAGTGTGATCAGGCCACTGCACCCCAGACGGGGTAGCAGAGTGAGACCCTGCTTCAGGAAAAAAAAGAAAGAAAAAATAGACTTTCCATCCAATTGACTAAATTTTAAAAATATCTATAGAAGGCATGGAGGTATTCATAGCGTAAGTGAAGAATTCTCCATTTTGGAATGCTGGGCATCAGGGAGATAAGAGTGAGGTGACAGCTAGTGTGCTGGGAATTGTACAAAACCAGTACTGACAACTTCTGACATCCTACGGTAAAACAGAAGCAGTATTCAATTTTCCTATGTTGCCACTAATATCTGTGAATTATCAGTTTTGGCAAATAGTTGTTCAATTAGGAAGACAGTTGACAAATACTTCCCTTTTAGATTTGAATGGCAGATAGCATTTACATTGAAAGTGGCACAATGATATTTTGACAAAATGATGTCAGGAGGGTTTATCCCAGTTAAATTTTTCTAAGCTTTTTTCCTTTCCTCCAAGTGAAAGCAACTGGAATGCAGTCTGGTTATGTGTCATATCTTTCATTTCAGCCTACTCTATATGTTTTTGTACACTATTGAATTGCCAATTTCAGGAAATATACTGGCAAAATCCATTTGTCTTAAGTTTTAACTATCTTTACTTTTATAGGATTTGAGAACAATTCTTTTAGGCTTTGAATAATGTGAACTACCAACCAAGATGCCAAATTCATCATTGATGCTTTATTTTTTTCCTTCCAAAATGCAAGGGTTTTTGTTTTTGTTTTTTTAAGATTTGCAAACTTTCTATGGCTCTTGCAAGGGACATCATCAGATGCAGAAAATTAACTCATGTTTTTATAGAAGCAAAAAAATGCGGGATGGGGAGACTTAGAACTTTACAAGTGCTGGCAATTAAAATGATCACATAGTTTTTATCTTTGTATTTAAAGTGGAGAGTTGAGGGAACTATCTAAGAGGGAGGAAAGTCTTCTATTTATATCAATTATTTGGTTTAAAGGCTTGCTTACTCCCCTCCTTGAATGTTATGGACAGGGCCTTCCTTTGGTCAAGGCCAAATTTGCATTTGCTGAGCTATAAAGGGAAGTACCCAGCTATGGTCTTTCTATTCAGTGTCCTTGCTACCTTTATTGCAATATTTCATCTATATAATAGGAATATCAGCAAAGCTCAAAATAACTGGCTGTATTCCTTGGAAATGCACAGTTAGCAGACATATAGTATTAGAAAGCAACCTATACAAGTGATGCCTTAAAAGGTAGGGTGCTAGTATTTATTTCTGTTTGTTTTGATTCTATTCCCCATCACACAAAAGAGGGAAGATATTTGGCATTAAAAGTATCTGACTTTGGCCTGTGTTTGAATCATCCTTGAGGCATTATTATAATTAAGGGGACTGCCCTTTGATTCTTCTCTATTACTATCACTTTTCCAAATTTTTTTTTTTTTTTTTTTTTTGCATCACAGAAGAAAGTGAAAGTGTTAGAAATTAGTAAGGATTAACATACACACTTCTTCCTGCCATTTCTTATGCCTGTCTGCCAAAGCTCTGCACTGAGTAAAACAGAAAAATATTGTCAAAAAGATACAAATGTTGAAGTCTGTCATAAAATATAGAGTCTATATTACACATAGGCAGGCAGTAGCTTTTGGAAGAGAGCTATCAGCTCACATCGACTTAGGAGGAATTTCCTCATGTTATTTTAACATGAAAGGGTGTGAGTGACTATTTAGAATAGAGAAGGGACTACCACTGAGGAGATTCCAGTACTACAAACAGAGATACTCTGCTGTTGTTCCTTGCAATTATTTCTTTTTACAAGGGATTGTACTTTTTCAATATGACGATGAATAGTGTTCTAGAAATGTATTGATTGAGCATATTAAAAATAAGATCCTCTATTTTTGCATGAAATAACAGATGAAAAGATGAGTACTCAGTGATGAATGGACCCCGTGCTTGTCGAGTAGAATAGTGTTTTGTTACCTAGACCTATTTAATTTTTCTGTCTCTGTTGCAATCATTAAAGAGCACAATCATCGTCTTGTTCCTTTTTCTTTCCACCTTTTTAAAATTTGGTCTATCATGGGTTGGTTCTTTATCAAGACAGCAAAACTCTGTTGAGTGACAGGGATGAGTTTTCTTCTACCACATGCCTTTAGGAGAATGTAGATAGGGACTTAAATGGTGATTTCCTTTCTCTTCTATTTGCGGGGTGAGATGTAGACTTGGTTACTTTGGTCCTGTAGCTGGGAATCTTGTGGTCTGCTGTGCCATCCACTCTGGAATTCAGTTTGATTCACTTCATTTTCATATCAAGCAATTTGGGAGAGTGCTGGGCTATGCCCCAAACAGCTCTGACCCCTAAGAGGTGAGGAAATCAGTCAATCCAATAGTTACCTGCCTCCCCTCCTCACTTCCCAGAGTTTGAACAATAGTGCCTCTTCCCATCCCAGATGCAAAAACAACAACAACAACAACAAAACCCTGCTTGCCACTTGCAGGGAGAGGGCTAGAGTTGGTGGTGGAGGGGGAACGAGTTGTCCTTAGGTTAAGACCACCCAAGCATTCTTAGTAGTTTTGGGACCCAGCCTAGGATGTGGATAAGAAGGAGGAAACTGTGGAGGAAATGCTGTGAGGGATTTCAGAATGTCAACTTGCACTCACTTAGGCTTTCCCACGGCACTGGATTGCAGTCTGGCTGAGCTCTCAGTTACTTGATGTTGGAAGAAAGCAGCATGAAGGAGTGGAAAGAGCCTGGAATTTGGAGTCAGTGGGTCAGTACCTAAGCCCCTGCTCTGTGACTCAAGCAAGTCATTGCACCTCTCTGAGCCCTACCAACTTGAGTGTCTAATCCAACAAGAAACTTCAAAGCACTTTCTAAAACCACAAAACACTAAATCTGTGTGAGAGCTCAGGAGTAGAAATGTAGATTTGAGCCATCTATAGAAATGTGAGAATGAAAGGCTGAGAGAAGTCTTACGAGATTTTTCTGACAATTCAACTCTTTTAAATGATCAGATGCGATAAACCCAGTTTTTCTCATATCAGTTTTGCTTCTCCTGTTGTTGACCTTCCTTAACGATCTTTCCCATTGACAGTGAATTTTAGACCTTTCCTTACAAAGCCACAAGCCTGGCAGGTAGACTTCTCACACAGTTTCAGTTACATGTATCTATTCAAAAAGAGACTTTTGCGGATCAGCCTTGCCCATTTATTTTATGGGACATCTTTTCCTGAGCCTCCAAAGTTAAGCTGAGGGACCTCTTTGCCCCAGCACCCGAGAGGACTTGCCCAGCACTGTGGGGCTCCCAGCAGTTGGAGAGGAGGTAGACGGTGGGGGTACAGTCCCTTGCTCTCTAGGTGGGGAAGAAGAATAAAGATGAAAATGGAGAATTAAAAATTTATTTCCAAAGCTCTAAACTTTAGATACTGGCTCTTCCTTACTAGAGAGGTAAATCCTACGAATTTTTATGATTTAGTGGGTTTAATAAATGATTGGAGGGAGGGTCAGGGTAGGAGGCACTGAAAATTGTGAACTGCAGCTAGATTACATTATCTACGATACATAACTCCGAGCAGTCATTTCACTGCAGGCTAAGGCTTTGGTCACAAAGCATACAATGATTTGTTTTGTTATTTTAATGACAGTTTTCAGAAAACATCATAAATTCGTAATGTAAATGAAGTAAAATTGTCAAGCAGGGAGCGTCTCCTGTACAACAAACAAAACCTGGAACATACTAGTGAATAGTAATAAAAGCTATAGCTGTAAGTATAGATATATAGAAATACATTAAGAGGAATAGCTGCTTTATTCGCTGTCATTTTGCATACTCTGAAGATTCAGAGTGTTATTATTTGGTAGGTGGTATTATTTGGAAGCAGGTGTTAGACATGCAATTATCATAAAGACTCTATGCAGTGGATGAGCACATCATACAAATCTATCTTTATTCTAATATAGTTTATGGAGCTTTTTCTGCCAAATCACACTACAGTTTATGGAAATATAACATTTTGTATGAATGGAAAGGATAAGCCTGGTTGCATGCTAATGAGGGAGACAAAGTAGCCTCACTCTTATTTGCAATGGGCCCAGACCTTTCCATTAGCAAATTAAAATCTGTTCAAATTTATTTACTAATATATTAGGAGAAGCTTCCGGCTAACCCCTTGACCTATATTATAGAGCAAACAGCTATAGCAGTGAAAATAATTAATAGCATGTAATGCACCTCCTGCTTATTTCTTCTTCATGCCCAGGGGTCAGCTGTATAGTGGGTTTGCCATCTGCATTTGGTTACTAGGGTATATTTACTTAAAAATTATCAATTATAGTTTTAAATGGCTTTCCTTAATTGTGTTCTTCTTATTGAAGTGTGATACGTATATATATACTTTGTGTTTATTTGTATATTATATCACCTGCTCCTGACCAATTCTGGGAGGAGCCTATTCATTTGAAAATTATGTCTCCTGAAGTCTGTTACATTGTTTGTGTTTACTGCATAATCACAAGAGCCATAGCTTTGTTCATCCTCATTATACTAATACTGAAACGATTAGTGTTCCATTTCTGTATCTAGGAGAAACCTCTCAATTATCTTGCACGTCCTTGTAAGGGAGGTTGGGTTGCTAATGGGCCTGAAATTTGCAATATGAAAGTCGGTCAGCCAGGCTGTGCAGGAGTAGATGAATGGACTGGGCTTTGCTGACCTCTGCTGTCTACTTTAAAAGGCAGTGATTTTTTTTTTTTTTTTTTTTTTTCTAAAGGCAGAGTTGTTTTGAGGTGTTTTTGAATGTCTCATTTATGGAAGAGATTATCATAATTTTGAGCAACAGAAGTGAAAAAGTTCTGTTGGGATAGCAGGTGTACACAGATAGTACCAGAAGAATATGGTCTATGCCTGTCTCATCCGAGAGTGAAGCCCATGCATCTTTCACAGATATAATTCAAAATTGGAGCCCAGGAATTTTCACACATGTCATGATATCCCTTTGTTGCAATTTTTCAAAATCTTTGTCAGAAAATTCTCCAGTACTCCAGTGGGTTCTGAATAATACCTGTTGTTGGGTGGCTTTATGATAAGAAGGTCTTCCAGGTAAAAGTAAGGCTCAAAGAGAAGGGGTGGAAATTGAATTATAAATTATGGAATTGGTTTGGGGTACAGAAGTGCAGAGGAGCTGGGTGAAAGGGAGACAACTAACTTCCTCAGGAGAGGGTATTTTTTTTCCTGGCTCAAGTCTACGTGCCTGTGAACTTCAGAAGCAATCATAAATTGGGGTGATGGAAAGTCAGGACAGATTCTTGGATGAACTATCTGAGCATCCATTATGCCAGCATCCCCACATTTCTACACCAAAAACTAGGGCCAAGAAGGGTTCTTTTCCTTGGCTATTCCAGCATAATCCTGCAGGGATAGTTGTGTCTCTATTTCCTGTTTCTTTCTAACCCAGGCTAGGCAGATGCTGTGAATCACAGCAGTCCGTTCTATTTGTGTGGCACTCTAGGATTGTACATCTCTTAGATAATCTGTGAGGTGGAGGAAGTGGTTTTTCCCTGTTTTGCAGATGAGCAAACAGGTATGAAAATTAAATGACATGATAAAAGTTACTATTGGATTGATATGATACATGAGAGCAGTTAAATAGAACCAGAACCCCAAACTTCAGAGGCTTCAAAAAGGCATTTATCTCTGGAAGGATTCTCAAGTAAGAAATTCTCATGAAATATACATCATGCACAGCACCACCTCTTTCCCTGAAATGCTCATCGCTTCCTTGCTTTCTCCCCTTTCTACCCTCCTACTCCTGTCTCTAAATTCTTGGCCAGTGCCTTTCCTCTTCTTCCTTGCTTCTCCTGTGGCCACTGCCAACTCTTCCTTTGACTCTACACAAAGTTCAAGGAGCCATGTCATGCCCTTTCCAGGTTGGGACCCATACTCCTCTTCTGAAGAAAAATTAAGACTTGTTATCCTACGAGAAATCAATGTTTTGCTAATTAGAGTAAATTGCCGTGTTGATGCTATAAGTGGAACTACTTTGGCCTGTAAGATTTTTCCCAAATGGTTATCAGCTTCCTTTTTATGTATAGGATTATGGTCTCTACTGAGAGGCAGCATAGCACTGTAGACTCACGCAGCTGTTCCTTGACAGGTTGCAATCAGTCTTTTGATTTTGCTGATTGTGTGCTTTCTCTGCAGTAACAAAATGAAGCATTGTCCATAGTTCAGTTATTCTTACCCTAGGGGCTATAGCAGGCATTTACTATGGACTAAATAATAACATCTCAGGAACATAAACATACTGTAGTTTTGGGGGGGAAAAGTACATAAATGTTATGTTTAGATAAATAGAAATTGATTTCAAAGCATTACTAAATGTATAGTAGCAATATATCAGTAAAGAGTTTTTAATGGTCAGATACAACTATCATGTGGAAGTCAATGAAACATTTCAGTGTTAAAATGATCTTCTAATATTTACAAAAATTGAGAATCTACAGCAAAAAGAACCGAGCTGAAACAGAGGACCCAGGTTCTAACTGTGGCTCAGTTACAAATTCTGGATCCATTATATACTGAGTGATTTGGAGGAAGTGAGATATTCTTCAGTCCTGTATTTTCCCAGTCTAATAAAAAAGTATTTGTTTTACTAAATATTTATTGAGATTCTATTATACTGTTAAATATTACTAATATATTTAGAGATATGCCATTCATCAGCTTTTCTAACATTGGTAATGGCCCTGTGAGGACGGTATTATTAACTCCTTTACAGAAAATTAATTCATATGTTTATAAAGAAAAGAAAACTGAGGCACATATAAGGAATATTTACCCTTTCCTAATATTACAAACTTTTTCTTTTTTAAAGATCTTTACTTCATGTGGCGTTCACTATAGAATGCTGTTCAGATTTTAATTAAGTTTTCCAAATAATGTCGATTCTCCAATTGCTGTTTACTGAATCCTTTCATCTCTTATTTTAAATGGAAGCTTTATCACATACTGGATTTCCGTATATAAAGGATCTGCTTCTAGACCCTATTCTGGAGCCAGGCGCAGTGGCTCATGCCTGTAATCCCAACACTTTGGGAGGCCAAGGCAGTGGATCACTTGAGGCCAGGCATTCAAGACAAGCCTGGCCAATACAGTGAAACCCCATCTCTACTAAAAACACAAACATTAGCCGGGCATGGTGGTGCACGCCTGTAATCCCAGCTACTTGGGAGACTGAGGCACGAGAATGACTTTAACTCGGGAGGTGGAGGTTGCAGTGAGCCAAGATCGCACCACTGCAATCCAGCCTGGGTAACAGAGTGAGACTTTGTCTCAAGAAAAAAAAAAAAAAAGTCTATTCTGATTCATTGATCTATCTACCTAGTTCTATGCCATTTTATTGTTATAATGACTGCAATTTAAAATGTTTTGATGTTTTTGTAGAACATGTCCATTTCTTATTTTTTGTTAATATTTTCTAGAGGCTAAAAAGTCCAGGCCATTCTTGATATTTTTTTCTGGATGTGTGATTAGATGGATATTTTCAAGTTTTGTTGGAAAAAATTCCATCAGTTTAAAATTAATCTGTAGAGAACTAACTTTTCCAGACCATGGTCTATCTCACCATTTATCATCACCATCTTTCATATCCTTCAGGAAAGTAACATAGTTGCATTCTTACATGCAATTATTATTATTGCTATTGTGAATAGGTAGAGATAGCTTTTAAATAATGGATAAAATTTGGATTTGGGAAACAAAAAGAGTACAGACAAAGACTTAGTAAACAAAATAGGCATGTAGTGTCTGAGAGAAACTAAGGGTTAATCATTGTGCAGGCAAGCTGTGTGGGTGGCTCCTTATTATCTCCAGAATAAATTTTGCTTGCCTTACCTTTTTGATAGGGCTATTATGAGGGTACTTGAAACGTGTGAAATGTATGAAAATTAGTCTTCTAGTCTGATGCAAAATAAGCTGAATTGTTGAGAACTGTTTAAGTGTTAGATGAACACATTCTGACACCTTGTGGTCATTTAAGGGTATGTGTGATATTGTAATTCCGTTGGTTGACCTGAGAGCGTATGTGTTGTACACAGAATCATATTCAGAGTTAAAAGAGGATTTAGGGATGATCTAATCCAACTTTCTTGTTTTACACATGAGGAAAGTGAGGCCCCGAGAGTACATGAACCCTGCCCAAGCTCAAATAGCCGCTTACTAAAAGAGGTGGAATTTTTCTGGCCTGTTATTTTTTGTCTCTATCATGTTCAATTTCTATAATTTTATAATTACAGAGAAAAAGAAATTTAGAAGTGTTATAATTTTAGATCCCAGAGAACCATCTCTACATAGTTGTTATCTCAGAAAAATGTAAATCATTTATGTGGTGGGGGGCGGTGGTCGTGGTGTTTTCTTCAGATGGGAAGGAGGAGGAGGTCTGGTCTCTGAGCGTCCTTAAAACTGGCAAAATAATGAAGCCTGAAAGATTTGGTCATCCTGACTCAGTGCAGTAGAGCTACACAACTCTTTGGGCATCAGGAAACTAGAATGTTTTCCAAGCCATTCACGGGGTTTTAATAGTCCAAGGAGGCCTGTATCTTCCAAGAATGGGTGTACACGCTTCAGTATACCTCCTGCTCTCAGTCCTTAGAAGTGTAGCCCCAGCCTTGATGTAGTGATGGATTCAGAGCACAGCAGCTGGGTCTATTGGTTATTCTCACTCTCTGCTGATGAGGATCTGAAAGGTGCGTTCTCATGACTGCAGTCGTCCTTCTATTGTTTTGCACAGATCCACTTCTCCACTACAGGTTCAGGGAGCAGCTGCTCCATGGTTCCTGTGCACTCTTTTTTTTCTGAGTAGAAATCAGAAGAGAGAGATTAGTGGGATGACCTAAAACCCTACTCACTGCAGTTGGTCTTGGGGCCAGAATGGGTCCTCATCCTCTCCCTCTTCCACTATTCATTCTAAATTCACCGCTTCCTTAGCTATCTCCTCAGCAGGTCTCGCTGACTTACCCTGTGGTGTGACCTAAACCTTCATTCTTGAGTGGTCTGAGATCTTCCCAGTCTGGAATTGCTATACTTCCCTATTCAGTTAGAATGGGGCAAGGGAATACCAGGAGGTACCCAGCTGGAGGATGCAGCCTCATATTGAGGTCTTTAGTACATACATCGCATTTCTCAGGATGACACCCCATCCTTTCAGAGCGTTGCCTTCAAACTGGTGCTTCAGCTGGGTCTCTAAAAAGACTGAGTCTGGCTTCTTTTGAATGGTGTAGTGTATGATATATCCAGTAGGTCCCGTGGTCACGGTTCCACCCCCACATCCTTCTTACTGTGAATTGAGTGGTCTGGTTGCATGCTCTACTGTGTGGAATTCCATGCCTGTGCATTCCGTAAGGCCCAGAATGGTGGTGCTGGCTGAGGCTTTGCTGGGGGAAAAGAAAACCTATTGCCAGGATATGTAACTATCCCTGTCAATATGAATTGGCCCTAGCCCAGATAGGAGGGCCTAATTAAAGTCATTTCCAAGGAATAGTATCATATTGGGAGCATAGAGTTGGTCTCTTTTGCTGACAGTTTGGACACTGAGAGGCAATAGCTAGTTTGGTCTTGGCGAGTGGGAGTTCCTGCTGCTGGGCCCACATGCAGCCTCTATCTTTGCCAATGTGATTGTTCCATTCACGTGCCCATCTTGACAGTTCTAAACTGGCCAGTGAGAAAGATACCTATTACTAACTGACCAGCTTATTTTTCTCCTTGATAACGGTGGCTTCACAGTAAATGCTTAAATTAGGAGTGATAAGTCCTCTAATTTTGTTCTTTTTCAAGATTGTTTTGCCTATTAGAGTTCTATTGCATTTTTATGTAAATTTTAGGGTCATTGTCTCAGTTTCTGCAAAAATAAAATAAAGGCCTGCTGAGATTTTGACAGAGATTGCATTTAGTCAATTTGGGGACAATTTCTGTTTAATAATATTGAGTCTTTCGATCCACAAATGTAGAAAATTTCTCCATTTGTTTAAATCTTCTGTAATTTCCCTCAGCATTGTTTTGTACTTTTTCAGTGCACATGCCTTGCACTTGTACAAGTGTATATATTGAGTGTTTTTCAAAATAATGAAAGGATATTGGATATTGTCAAATGTTTTTCCTATGTCTATTGATATGAGGATTTTTTTCTTTATTGAACTAATATGGTATATTATATTGACTGATTTTTGTGTTTTGAACCAACTTTGCATTTCTGTGATAAATTCTATTGGCTATGTCCTTTTTGTGTGCTGCTAAATACTCACTATTTTGTTGAGAATTTTGCGTCTATATTCATAAATTATATTGGTCTGTAGTACTATTTTCTTATAATGCTTTTGGTTTTGGTATCAGAGTAATACTAGCCTCATAAAATGTGTTAGGAAATATTCCCTCTTCTTCCATTTTTTGGAAGAGTTTGTGTATAATTAATGTTAATTCTTCTTCAAATGTTTGGCACAATTCCCAAGTGGAGTCATTCGGGCCTGGACTTCTCTTTGTGGGAGGTTTTAAAATTACTAATTCAATCTCATTACTGGCTAAAGGTCAATTCAGATTTTCTATTTTTATTTTAGTCAATTCCAGTAGTTTGAATTTTTCTAGGAATTTTTCCTTCTTTAATTTTTGAGACAGAGTCTCACTCCATCACCCAGGCCAGAGTGCAGTGGCACAATCTTGGCTCACTGCAACCTCAGCCTCCCAGGCTCAAGCAATCCTCCAACCTCAGCCTCCCAAGTAGCTGGGGCTACAGACATACACCACCATGCCTGGCTAATTTTTGTACTTTTGTAGAGACAGGTTTTTGCCATGTTGCCCAGGCTGGTGTCTAACTGCTGGGCTCAAGTGATCCTCCTGCCTCAGCCACCCAAAATGCTGGGATTACAAGCATGAGCCACTGCCCCCAGCAGTTTTTCCTTTTTGTTTTCTAATTTGTTTGCACATAGTTGTTCATAGTAGTCCCTCATAATCCTTTTATTTTATTTTATTTTATTTTATTTTATTTTATTTTGAGACAGAGTGCCAGGCTCCCAGGCTGGAGTGCAGTGGCGTGATCTCCGCTCACTGCAACCTCCGCCTCCTGAGTTCAAGTGATTATCCTGCCTCAGCCTCCCGAGTAGCAAGGATTATAGGCTCCCACTACCACATCCAGCTAATTTTTGTATTTCTAGTAGACACAGGGTTTCACTATGTTGGCCAGGCTGGTCTCGAACTCCCGACTTCAGGTGATTCACCCGCCTTGGCCTCCCAAAGTGCTGGGATTGCAGGCATGAGCCACTGTGCCCAGCCAATCCTTTTAATTTCTTAAAAAATAATTTATTTAGTTTTTGAGACAAAGTCTCACTCTGTCACCCAGGCTGGAGTGCAGTGGTCAGATCTCTGCTCATTGCAACCTCTGCCTCCTGGGCTCAAGGGCTCCTCCTACCTCAGCTGCCCAAGTAGCTAGGACCACAAGCATGTGTCACCACATCCAGTTAATTTTTGCATTTGGTTGCAGAGACAGGGTTTCGCCATGTTGCCCAGGCTGGTCTCGAACTCCTGGGTTCAAGTGATCCTCCGGCATTGGCCTCCCAAAGCGCTGGGATTAGGTGG
Source organism: Piliocolobus tephrosceles (assembly GCF_002776525.5). Taxonomy (NCBI): domain Eukaryota; kingdom Metazoa; phylum Chordata; class Mammalia; order Primates; family Cercopithecidae; genus Piliocolobus; species Piliocolobus tephrosceles. The sequence continues at coordinate 13,714,484 of NC_045445.1, read as the reverse complement.
CTCCCACTGAGCCCGACCTACCCTTTTAATTTTTGGAAAGTAAGTGATGATGTCTCCTCTTTCATTCCTGACTGGTAATCCATGTATTCTTTTTGACTAGGTTGGTTTTGCTAAAGGTTGTCAATTATTATTCAATCATTTCAAAGAACCAATTTTGATTTCATTCATTGTGCTTATTTTTCTCTTTCTAGTTCACTGATCTCCACTTTTATCTTTCTTATTTTCTTCGTACTGCATTCTTGTTTGTGTTTAGTTTGCTCTTTTTCTAGTTTCTTAAGGTGAAGTTAGGTTGATAGCTTGAGATATGTTTCCTTTTCTCATACAGATGCTCTAAGCTATAGATTACCCTCTAAGCACTACTCTACTACATCCCATACATTTGTTATGCTGCATTTTTGTTCTTGTACAACTCAAAATATACCCAATGTTCCCTTGTGATTTGTTATTTGACATTTGACCCATGAGTTATTTGTAAGTGCATTATTCATTTTCCACATATTTGGCAATTCCCCAAATTTCCTTTTGCTGTTGATTTCTTACTTACTTCCATTTTGATTCGAGAACATACTTTGTATAATTTCAGTCCTTTTAAATGTATTGAGATTTCCTGCATGACCTATCCTGGAGGATGCACCATGTGTATTCTGCTGTTGGTGCCTAGAGGGTTCTATAGATGCCAGGTTTAGCTTGTCGGTAGTTTTGTTCTAGTCTTCTGTATACTGGCTGATTTTCTGCACAGCAATTATTGAGAAGAGGATATTAAAGTCTCTGACTATTACTGTTGAATTGTCTGTTTTTCCCTTCAATTCTATCAGCTTTTTTTTCCATGTATTTTGGAATTGTGTTATTAGGTGTGTATTTTTCATTGTTACAGCTTCCCGATTGACATTTTATTATCACAAAACATTCCTTTGTCTCTAGTAATTTTTGTATTAAATTTACTATAATCAAAAGTGTGTTTCTTGGACTGGCGCAGTGGCTCACGCCTGTAATCCCAGCACTTTGGGAGGCTGAGGCGGGTGGATCACCTGAGGTCATGAATTAGAGAACAGCCTGGCCAACATGATGAAACCCCATTTCTACTAAAAATACAAAAATTAGCCAAGTATGGTCGCGGGCGCCTGTAATAGCTACTTGGGAGGCTGAGGCAGAATTGCCTGAACCCGGGAGGCGGAAGTTGCGGCGAGCCAAGATTGCACCATTTGCACTCCAGCCTGGGCAAAAGAGTGACTCTGTATTTAAAAAAAAAAAAAAAAAAAAAAGTGTTTCTTATGAACAGCCCAGAGTTGGATTGTGTTTTTTAAATTCAATCTGAGAGTTTGCCTTTTGATTTATGTTTAGTCCTTTAACACTTAATGTAATTATTCATATGATTGAACTTGCGTCTGCCATTTTGTTACTTGTTTTCTATATGTCATATGTTTGTCTTATTTCTCTGTTTCTCCTTTACTACTTTGTTTTGTGATAGATATTTTCTAGTATAACATTTCAATTCATTTGTTGATTGAAAAAATATATATATATAAAATTGTTTTCTTAATGGTTTCTCTGGGTATTAGAGTATGAATCTTAACTTATCACAACTTAATTCAATTAATACTAACTTAGTTCCAGTAAAACATAGAAATTTTCTTTAATATTGTTCTCCTCTCTCACTACACATTTTTGGTATTATTTTCGTATATCTTACATCTTTATATGTTATAAGCCCAGACATATAACTTGATAATTATTATTGTATGCAATTGTATCATAAATAAGGTAAGAGAAGGAAAGTGAAAAGCGTATTTATATGGTCTTTATAATTACCTACATCATTGCCTTTACTGGAGAATTGTTTTCTCATGTGAATTCAACTCACCATCTGGCATTACTTCCCTTCAGCTTGAGAGACTTACTTAGTATTTCTCATCGGTCAGATGTGCTAGTGATGAATTCTCTCAGTTTGTGTGCTTTTAGGAATATCTTTGTTTCTCCATATTTGAAAGATAGTTTTGCTGGATATGCGCTTATTGTTTGGTGGAGATTTGCTTTTTCTGTCTTTCTGGTATTTGAGTATATCTCCCATTGCCTTCTGTCTGCCGTTGCTTTTGATGCAAATTCAACTGGTAATCAGATTGTAGTTCTCTTTTCCATGATTAGGTTTTTTTTAATGCTTTTAACATTTTCATTATGAAGTATCTAGGTGTGGATCTCTGTGTTTATCCCATTTAGAGATCATTGAGATTTGTGTATATACAGATTCATGTTTTTCAGCAAATACGGGATTTTCAGCCATTATTTCTTTATGTATTTTTCTTCTAATTTCTCTTCTCCTTCTGAGACTCTCCTTCTACCTACTTTGGTGGCTTGATAATGACTCTTAGGGTCTCTAAGGCTGTATTCTTTTTTCTTCATTCTTATTTCTGTTCTTCAGACTGGATAATCTCTACTGATCTACTTTTAGATTTGCAGATTCTTTCTTCTGCCATCTCAAATCTGCCATTGAACACGTCTAGTAAATTATTTACTTCAGTTATTATGCTTTGCAACTTGGTTCTTTTGAAAATTTTTATCTCTCTATTGATATTTTTAATTGGATGAGTTATTATAATCATATTTTCATTAATTTTTAAGAAGTGTTTCCTTTAATTTTCTATGAAAGTATTTATAACCATGGCTTTGAAATTTTGTTCAACTTCATGGCCCATTTGACGCATTTTCTATAGACTACTTTTCTTCCTATTTATGGGCCACTCTTCTCTGTTTCCTTTCTGTGTTCTGTAATATTTTGATGAAAACTAGACAATCTAGATATAATATTGTGGAAAATACAGATTCTCATCCTACTCTCCTTGGAGTATGTTGTTGTTGCTTTTTCTTACTTTTTCAGTTTAGTAACTTGCCTGAACTAATTTTATGAGCACATCCTCATCCGGGTGATGCTTGGATTGAACCTTTGTTATTGGTCTGGCAGTTAGGAGA
>NC_045445.1:13665234-13711510 GCF_002776525.5 Piliocolobus tephrosceles | reverse complement strand
TGGCAGTTAGGAGAGAAGGTGAAGGAGTTCTTTAGTGGGACGTCTGTAGTGTCTTTATTGATTGTTTAAATTCTTGTTTTACAGTATTTTTAAGTTTGGCTCCCTAGGAACTGTGACTGGATCAATAAGCATAGTGGACAGTCAGTTATTATTCAGAGGTTTTGCTTAAACGACTTGAGCCAGTAAGGCTTCCACCCTTGCAAATTGATATATGGGGATTGCTTTCAAAATTCAGACAGTTTATAAGTCTGCCCCAAGTTTTACTTTCTGCTGGGTCTTCTCCTGTCTTCTCTGCATATGTGCAAGATCTTAGATTCAATCAGGCCTACTAGTAGATCTCTGGGATCTTCTCCTGTGTCTTCTAAGTAAAGGCAGCCTTACACATTTGCAGAGCCTTCCAAACCACCAGAGATATCTGGTAGCTTGTCAAGAAGGCCCACTGTGGCTGTCATTTTCCTGTTAAATTTCAGGCTGTTTTGTTGATCACTTCAAGAAGTATTGCAGCCTCAAGCAGCTGTGACATTGGCCGTCTCTGACACTGAAAGCCATTATTTTTGACAATGCACCTGGATTTGGATCTTTTTCTCTACTCCAAATCAAATTGTCTGGAGCCATGAGGCCCGGAATTAGCCGACCTCTGTTGCTTGATCTCCGCAAAGTGGAGACAAGATGGCACATTTCCGGGTTCTTTATTATAAATTGTTCCCGCGCGCGCCTAAAACTGTTCCCGCGCGCGCCTAGGCTTTTCCCGCGCGCGCCAACCTTTCCCGCGCGTGCGCAAACATTTTCGCGCCCAGGAAGCTATGCAGCCTAGGGCGCAGGCGCGATCCCGCGCCCGGGAAATTTACAAACCCACGGCGCATGCGCAATTGTAATTTGAGAGAACCCAGCCCCCCGTCACCGCCCTGGCCCAACCTCTTCCCCTGCCAGCCTATATAAGGCATTGCACTGCCACCATTAAACGAGACTTGATCAGGCTATTTGTCTTGTCTTCATTTCTCGTGTTTTCTTGTCTCCTCCATTCCCACTCCCCCTTTCAGGGCCCGTTCGACTGTCCTGCGGGTCGGGACATCAAATCAGTACCCTCTGGCAGTAGAGCTCCTGGTTTCACAGCCTGCCTTGCTCTGGTAAAATTACTGTGATGGGAGCTGGGTGGTTGAGAGGTCAACACCAGAGACCCCCACTGTTCTTACCAAAGGTCAGTACTTTTTCTTACATAAATGCTTTTCAATCTGTGGGATGCCTCTGGTCAATAGACAGAGTCCTGAAATAGCTGTTTTTGAAAACTTTTTCAGTTTCGTTATTGCCTTTGAGGAAGGGATTTGCTGAGCTCCTCACTCTATCATTCCCTCATTCCTGCTCCCTCCCACAGTTCTTTAATTTCTACCTCTGCCGTCTGCTAGGACAAGTCAAGTATTTCCTCATTGGTGAATATTGGCCATGGCTTTTTCCGGGCTTCTAAGATACTCCCAGTAACATATATGCCTGCACTCATGAGGTTCTTCTTGGTGTTAAATGTCATAGTAAGAAAGTGCTCCCTGGTCAATGAACTCTTTATTATACAGTTTTACACTCTAGCTCCCCAGAACAGTCTCAGTATTCAATCCCAGGCATACTCATATGGGTCCCCTGGATCCTGAAGATACACACAGGCTAATCCTTGCAGTGTAGTGTCTAGCCAGGTTGTCTGCTTATCAGGCCCAGCACATCCTCATCCCGGTGATGCTTGGATTGAACCTTTGTTATTGGTCTGGCAGTTAGGAGAGAAGGTGAAGGAGTTCTTTAGTGGGACGTCTGTTTTCTTGCATGGGAGAAGCCTCTGTAGTACCTTCTAAGCACAACCAAAGTACTGGCACCTATTAAGGAAGGCGGGGCTAGCTCTGCAATCCCAGAGTGTTCAAGGTGTGTGTGTGGTTGGGGGGTGGGGGGGTGGTGATGGAGAGGAGTGCAGAGTCAACATCTTCTGGGATTTTATTTAGATCTTCTCGTTGCTTAGTTCAAGGGACTAGGCTTCCTTTCCCAGGGTTCTAGCATTCACATAGCTGATTTTGCCTTGGCTGATCACTCAGATATCTCTGACTCAGCAACTCAAACAATTAGGCCTTTAGTTTTGTTTGCTCTTCACTGCAAGGGATAAGAGCCTCTTTGTAAGCTACCACCAAGGACTTGTTGTTTTCACACTTAGCTATTAACTGCTTGTTAGAGGCCCACAGTCTCCCATTATCTCTCTAAAGAAAGAGCATATATATAGCTTATCAGTAACCAGCCAACTCTTCTGTTTTTTCGGCATTGTTACACCCATATCTTGCAAATGCCTAAATCATCACACCTGCAACAGCATTTCCCTCCACTAGGACATTTTCCAGGTCAGCACTAGGGAAGCCTGTAGCAATTGAGCCACCATCTTGTGCCCGTGTTCCATCTACTATGCAGGATGGTGTCCTCTTCCCTCATGGGCAGTGAGCGAGCCAGTCTAACATCCACATTTTACTGCCTTTTCTCCACCCTTGTGCCACTCTTGGTACCGTTTGTGCTATTTCAGGTACCCAAGATGCAGATGCCAAAATGGGATTTGACATGCAAGAGGGTTATTAGAGAAAATATCTATAAAGGAAAATGTGGAGGTTGCCAGAGGAAGTGGGCAGAGCTGAAAGATCATGATGCAGGTTGACCCTTGTGAAGGAGCAAGAGAAGAAGGTTGAGTGGAAGAATCTGAGACTCAGTGCAAAGGATCCTTGAGCCAAAGCCAGGTGTCAGAGGAGTCCTGCCTCTCCCAGGAATGACTTGCATTAGTACCCCTGTCACAGTAGGTAGCTAGTCAGACATGAGCAGGGCAGGAGAGGGCTCCCCTATACCAGGAATGCCAGGTGAACATCAGGTGATGGTCAGGCAGTTGTTAAGCTGAGTCTCTGAAATAATTATTAGTCGCAGCTGGCACCAGGGAAAGGCGGTCTCCCAATAGATAGAAAACGCCTGAAACTGGTCATCAGCAGCTTCCCAATAAGATCTCAGGAGTTGGTCAGCTGGGCTCAAGCATGTGCACTAAGAGGCAAAATGGCAAAGTTTATCCAGTATAAGACGTTCTTCTAAGAACATTCAACTGGTAAGGGAAGAATGCCGCAAGTGAGCATGCGTACACCTCCAGTAAGCACATTGCTCATGCGACCCCTCCCAAGTGCTGGCAGGCCACTGTGCATGCGGACAGCCCATTCCAAGGGAAGAATCAGGGGAGAAGAAATTCAGACCCTGGAAGAACCCCAGTGAATAAAACCCCAAGTCAAAGGTCAAGCCGTGCACTTGACCGCTCAAGTCACCTGCTTGGCCCTCTTTCAAGTGTGCTTCCTTTCACTGCTACTCCAAAGCTTTTCATTAAACTCTCACTCCTGCTCTAAAACTTGCCGCTGCCTTATGCCCCTTAGTCAAATTATTTCTTCTGAGGAGGCAAGAATTGTGGTTGCTGCAGACCCATATGGATTCACTGCTGGTAACATCCCTGCCTCATTCAGTTACTGTCCAGGAGCAGCTAATGATAAGTGTGGCTTCAGTGCAAATACAGTGATAGATTTCAGAGCCCAGCAGCTGTGTGAGTGAAATATACTCCCCGTAGTGTGAATTCTGAGAGACACAGAAAAAAAGAGATTTCATGGCTACCACAAGTTTTCTTTATTTTCTTTTCTTTAATAGTTTTCCAACTTTTCATTTTCACTTAATCTCTTCCTTTCCATACTGATCTTCCTTTTGTATTTTATTACCAGCATTTATACAAAATATGATCGAGCTAATAATTGTTGAGGAGTAAAAGTAAGTACAAAAAGGGCAAGAGAAAAGTAGGGAAATATAAAAATATTAACAGTGGAATTTTGAGGGAATAATATGTGCCAATTGTCTAAAAAATGATGTTGAAAATAGAATTTTACGCTCAACATCCCCAGTCACTAGAGAAACGTGAAACAAAATGACAATGAGATACCATTGCACACCAGTCAGAATGACTATTACTGAAAAGTCAAAAATTAACAGGTGCTGGTGAGGGTATAGAGAAAAGGGAGCTTATACATTGCTGATGGGAATGTAAATTAATCCAGCCATTATGGAAAGCAGTTTGGCGATTTCTCAAGGAACGTAAAACACAACTATCAGTCGACCCAGCAATCCTATATACCCAAAGGAATATAAAATCCTATATACCCAAAGGAATATAAATTGTTCTACCGTAAGGACACATGCATGCGTATGTTCATTGTGGCAATATTCACCATAGCAAAGACATGGAATCAACCTAAATGTACATCAGCAGTAGACTGGATAAAGAAAATGTGATGCATATACACCATAGAATACTATGCAGTCACAAAAGAGAACAAAATCATGTCCTTTGCAGCAACGTGGATGGAGCTGGAGGCCATTATCCTAAGCAAACTAATGCAAGAACAGAAAATCAAATACCACATGTTGTCACTTATAAGTGGGAGTTAAAAGTTGAGTGCACCTGGACACGAAGAAGGGAACAGTAGGCACCTACCAGGGCCTACTTGAGGGTGGAGGGTGAGAAGAAAATGAGGATCTAAGTATAATAAGTATAGTACCTATCAGGTACTATATGTATTACCTGGGTGATGAAATAATCTATACTCCAAACCCCTGTGTCATGCAATTTACCTTTATAACAATTCTGCACATGTACCTCTGAAACTCGAATGGAAGTCAGAAAAATAAAAATTGAATTTTAAAGTTGGGGCTGAGCATAGTGGCTCACACCTATAATCCCAGCATTTTGGAAGGCTGAGGCAAGAGAATTGCTTGAGGCCAAGAGTTCGAGACCAGCCCGGGCAACAATACCTCATCTCTACAAAAAATAAAACTTAAAAATAAATAAATTTGGTTTTCCACTTTCCTAAAAATTTATTAAGTATATAAATAAGTTCTTAACTTATGCTAGAAACAATAGTAAATTTTTTATTTCCTATGGAGTATGACAAGGGCCATCTACTTCAGTAAACGTCTATTATCTGTTTGTCTCTTGGACCTTTCATCCATGCCTTTTAATGATTTTCTGTGTATGTATTCGATTGTCAAAGATGTAAACTATGCATGCCTTAATTAATGTATCTTAAAAGTGCACTTTGCTATGGAAATGTTTTCGCTTTAGATTTTCTGAAACAAGTATCCTGAAATTTTAGAACTTTCAAAACCAGGTTTATATGATCATACCTGTTGTACTCTTATTACTATTACATGCAGAATATTTTTTAATCACAGGCATGTCTCCGAAATAGGGATATTTCACTGGGGATGAATGTTTTCCCTAATATTCTCTAATATTTGTTCAAGGATACACTTAAGTGGGCTTGGGTCATGTTTTTTTATATCAGATTGAGGCAGTTGGCATGGGTGGAAGAGGTACCATCTGTGTTCTAACAGCAGGAGGAGCACCACATCAATGTGTATGTCTATTGGAAATGCTTTGCCTAAGAAAGCAGTTTGTTCAGTGACCTCTGCTTTAGATGCTTGGAATTTCCCTGCAAAATGAAGCAAGCAACTGAATAAGCTGTCTCTGAGCATAACCTGATGAAAACTCCTTCATTTCTGTAGCTGTGGCCTTGATGTTAATCTTTATTACCTCTAACTGCATGAAGTCCCATTTAGCTGTCACGTAACCAGGGATCTGACAAATTGAACTGATAGATTTCCTGCCTGAGAAAAAGAACATTTCTAGTAGCTTTTTAATTTCTGTGGACACAGCTTTGTCCTCCTAGCTCACTTTTCCCACTACTAATAATAGTATTTTAACATTTTGATAAGCTAGTTGAGATCTTTTCTTAAACTGTTCCAGACAACTAGACATATTAACATATAGGAATATAAGAATAAATTGTAAGGCTGGGCGCGGTGGCTCAAGCCTGTAATCCCAGCACTTTGGGAGGCCGAGACGGGCGGATCACGAGGTCAGGAGATCGAGACCATCCTGGCTAACACGGTGAAACCCCGTCTCTACTAAAAAAATACAAAAAACTAGCCGGGCGAGGTGGCGCCCACCTGTAGTCCCAGCTGCTCGGGAGGCTGAGGCAGGAGAATGGCGTAAACTCGGGAGGCGGAGCTTGCAGTGAGCTGAGATCCGGCCACTGCACTCCAGCCTGGGCGACAGAGCGAGACTCTGTCTCAAAAAAAAAAAAAAAAAAAAGAAGAAATTGTAACTGAGAACTATCATGTCTTAATCATGTGACTATTTTATTGGAAAGTTATAAAACCGTTTGTATGAGTCTCTTGTGAGTTGAGGTTAGTGGGAGAGAAAGGCGGAAATGGACTTTTGAATCATTATAGTCGGGTCTCGGATTTCTTTTTTCTGTTCTTTTTTTCTTTTTGAGACGGAGTTTCACTCTGTCACCCAGGCTAGAATGCAGTGGCCCAATCTCAGCTCACCGTAACCTCTGCCTCCTTGGTTCAAGCGACTCTCCTGCCTCAGCCTCCCAAGTAACTGGGATTACAGGTGCCCGCCACCACGCCTGGCAAATTTTTGTATTTTTAGTAGAGATGGGGTTTCACCATGTTTGTCCAGACTGTTCTCGAACTCCTAACCTCAGGTGATCCGCCATCAGATTTCTGTGTTGATAAGTAAGAAAGGCATGTCTCTGATAATACCAAAGAGTGGATCATCCAACAGCTGTTTCTCTTTGATGTGAAAATGTATAATAGAAAATTTTACTTTTCCTAACCTACTGACTTTCTTAATTCTCTTTGGCTTATGTAATGAAAAGTAATTTTTTTGACTTAGCTTATTTGTATTCAAAGAGCCAGAGATGAGAAGAGAGAGGGCACTCCAGAAGCATATTGGTTACTTGGGAAGAATTTGGCCTCTACTAAACATTATTAAAGATGTTCAAGAAATTGGGTAAGCCAAATATGAAAACTATGAGAGATTATATTAACTCAGCTTTTTAATTGAGCAGTGAATCTTCAGGGGGATATTCTATTTAATTTTTAGAGAATTACTTTGGAAACTTCATGCCTGTGTTGATATTTATATGTACTAATGAAATATACAAAAATTTGCAGCTTTGACTAAATTGGATCAATGTAGATTTAGTTAACCCTGATATCTAAATAACCAAACTAGGTAACCCAGAGACAAACATTCTAATTGTCTTTTCTCAGCAGCAAGATTCCTTTGATTTTTGTTTTTCATCTCATTTTGCCTAAATTTGCTTATGACAAAGTAATCCTAAAATGGTTACCTGAAAATAAACATACTTACATGGCAATATACTCTCTCTCTTTTTTTTTTTTTTTGAGAGGAAATCTCCCTCTATTGCCCAGGCTGGAATGAGTGGCGCGATCTTGGCTCACTGCAACCTCCACCTCCCGGGTTCCAGTGATTCTCCTGCCTCAACTTCCCAAGTAGCTGGGATTACAGACATGCACCACCGTGCCCAGCTGCTTCTTTTGTACTTTTAGTAAAGACAGGGTTTCACCATATTGGCCAGGCTGGTCTCGAACTCCTGACCTCAGGTGATCTGCCCACCTCAGCTTCCCAAAATGCTGGGATTACAGGCGTGAGCCATCGCTCCCAGCCTATACTCCTTTATTTTTTTTTTAACTTAATGTTAGTAGAACAAATAAGTTTGTACTTCTTCAAACTTGTCATGATGTTAGATATTTGAATAAGCAGTATAAGAAACTTATGTGGGTCTTGTTCACAGTCTACTTTTTCTGCTAATAATTTGATGATACTTTGTGGCTCACTTTGTCTCATATAATTTCAATGTGATAATACCCTTTGAAAGGAATTGAGCTTCAGCACCAACTTGATATATGCAAACAGCGTGATCTATATGCAACAACAACAACAACAACAACGAAAACGTGATATTGTCATAGGCTGAGCTGATAAGGATAGGAGTCTAGGGCAAAAGAGAGGTAGTTGTCCTTTTCTGCTCTGTACTGCTAAGACTTCAACTGGAGTATGTTTCTTTTATGGCACTGTATTTCAAGTGGGATGTTGGGGTGATGGCCAGCAACTTAAACAGTGGCTTTCAAAACTTTTGACCAAATACATTTGGCATCACAACCAAGTATTTGTATTGGTGTGTGTGTAACTGAAAAGTTTTACAAAACATATATTACATGTGATGGACCAAAATATTTTCCATTCTCAGCTATATTAAGTTCTGATTTATTTTTGAAAAATTAATATCATGGTGCAACTCAGGAGTAAATCCCCACATTTTGAAAAACACCGATCTGAAACACTTCTTTTACCATAATAAGTTAGTGGTTGTTATCATCATTATCAGCATTATTTGACAATAAATAAAAGCTTAGTTGAGGTGTAGTTGCTTACTTAATGGATAGTGCATGCTGTTTAGTATATACAGTCATTTGACGGGGGTATGCGTGTGAAAAATGCATTAATTGATTTCGTTGTTATGTTAACATCATAATGTACTTACACAAACTTAGATGGTATAGCCTACTACACACCTAGGCTACATGGTGTAGCCTGTTGTTCCTAGGCTACAAACCTGTATAGCATGTGACTGTACTGAATGCTGGAGGCAGTTGTAACAAGATGATACATATTTGTGTATCTAAACATAAAAAGGGTACTATAGGCTGGGTGCAGTGGCTCATGCCTGTAATCCCAGTACTTTGGGAGGCCAAGGCAGGCAGATCACTTGAAGCCAGGAGTTCGAGACCAGACTGGCCAACCTAGTGAAACTCCATCTCTACTAAAAATACAAAAATTAGCCAGATGTGGTGGCAGGTGCCTGTAATCCCAGCTACTCGGGAGGCTGAGGCAGGAGAATCGCTTGAACCCGGGAGGTGGAGGTTGCAGTGAGCTGAGCTGGAGCCACTGCACTCCAGCCTGGGCAACAAAGTGAGACTCTGTCTCAAAAAAAAAAAAAAAAAAAGGAAGAAAGAAAAAGAAAAAGGTACTGTAAAAATCTGTTATTATAATCGTATGGAATCACTGTTCTATATGTAGTCTGCCATTGACTGAAATGTCATTATATGACACATGACTGTACTTACATGTTGCCAAAAATAGTCATTCCATGTTTCAGGGAAATGCGGTGGCTGGCTATATATACAATTAAAATTACTTAAGCAAGGGGTTGTCTATGTGCAATCACTGCTAAAAATGAAGTCCCCATGATGATTTTAACTTTGTCTATCAGTAACATATTTGTTAATCATATTGTTATCAGAAAATCAGATATACTGAAAGAAGATATATAACCCTAAATAAATATAGAACTGAGACTACATTGCACAGCCTTGTCTAAGCAAATACAAATTAAATTCCTACTGAATGCCTGACTCTCTTATTCCATCTGCCCTTGTCTCTAGTCAAAACACTTCTTTCCTGCCTCGTAGAACCTGAATTCTAATGACATTTGCAATCTATTTGGTTAAAAGACGAGTGACCATACTTTTTTGGTCAAATATGCATTTATTGCCTCAATTTGTGTGGTACTGTAATGAAAAGGCATTATAGGACAATCGTAAATTAAATTTCATCAATTCATATTCCCAATATCCTGCTTGATGTATCTTTTCGGTGTAGGATATGCTATATCTTCATCCCTCTCAGTTGTAATTTCTGAGATAATACTTTGATTTTTCATTGTACCTGGAATAAAACAATAAAAACGTTATAGTTGGCATAAATTAAAGTACAAGAGGTGACATAAATATATTATTCATTCCTTAAATCTGTTAATTTGGGTTGACTGTTATTAGCCCCACCCTTTGCCTTCCCTCTCATTCTGTCTCTTCATTGGTAAAGGATGAGCTAGCTTAGCCTACTAGAGCTGAAAAAAACCCTGAGATCCATGACATCAAACAGAAAGGGAGAATGGTATGATAAAAATAACATGGGCTATACAAAGCAAATATACTAAAATGTTTACTTTCAGGATCTAGGTGATGGGTGTGTTCAGTGTACAATTCTTTTAATTTTTCTGTATATTTAAAAATTGTCATTAAAAATGTTAGAAAACGCTGGGTGCGATGGCTCACGCCAGTAATCCTAGCACTTTCGGAGGCTGAGGCAGTCAGATCACTTGAGATTAGGAGTTCAAAATCAGCCTGGCCAACATGGTGAAACCCTGTCTCTACTAAAAATACAAAAAATTAGCTGGATGTGGTGGCAAGCACCTGTAATGCCAGCTACTCGGGAGTCTGAGGCAGGAGAATCCCTTGAACCTGGGAGGCAGAGGTTGCAGTGAGCCGAGATCGTGCCACTGCACTCCAGCCTGGGTAACAGAGTGAGACTCCATCTCAAAAAAGAAAAAATGTTAGAAAAAATGTGGTTCGGGTAAGATTAGGACTGAGAATTAACTATGAAATGGCAATGTGGAGGTAACTGAAAATATTGGTAAGGAAAGTTTTGGTGGAGTTGTGAGAATATAAGCCTGGTTGGAATGTATTCAAGAGAGAAGAAGAGGAAAGGAACTGGAAATCACGAGTTTTAGCAGCTCTTTTGAGGAGCTTTACTGTAAAGGGACAATAAATCTACTGGGAATGGAGGAATAACTGGAGAGTGCTGAGGGAGGAAGATGGGAGAAATTACAGCATGCTTTTATGCTAATGGCAATGAACTAGTAGAGAGGTAAAAACAATGATTCATGAAAGGAAAAGAATAATAGGAGGGATATCCTTGAGTTGGTGTTGGTGGACAAAATGTTGTGCATAGTTGGAGGGGTTGGCCTAAACATGTACAGTTCATCTGTAACAACAGGAGGGAAGGCAGAGAATATGTACAGATGCAAGTCAAATGGAGTGATGGGAGTTTATGGAAGTTCCCTTTTGATTACTGTTACGGGAAGTCAGGGACCCTGAATGGAGGGACTGGCTGGAACTGCAGCAGAGGAACATAAATTGTGAAGATTTCATGGACATTTATCAGTTCCCAAATAATGCATTTATAATTTCTTATGCCTGTCTGTAATATCTTAATCCTGTTATCTTCATAAGCTGAGGATATACGTCACCTCACCACCATTGTGATAGTTGTGTTAACTGTACAAATTGATCATACAACATGTGTGTTTGAACAATATGAAATCAGTGCACCTTGAAAAAGAACAGAATAATAGTGATTTTTAGGGAATAAGGGAAGACAACCATAAGGTCTGACTGCCGGCGGGGTTGGGCAAAAAGAGCCATATTTTTCTTCTTGCAGAGAGCCTATGAACAGACATGCAAGTAGTGAAGATATCGCTAAATTCTTTTCCTAGCAAGGAATATTACTATTAATACCCTGGGAAAGGAATGCATTCCTGGGGGGAGGTCTATAAACGACCGCTCTGGGAATGTCTGTCTTGTGCAGCTCAGATAAGGACTGAGATACGCCCTGGTCTCCTGCAGAACCCTCAGGCTTACTAGGGTTGGGAAAACTCTGCCCTGGTAAATTTGCAGTTAGACCGGTTCTCTGCTCTCGGACCCTGTTTTCTGTTGTTTAAGATGTTTATCAAGACAATACATGCATCACTGAACATAGACCTTCATCAGTGGTTCTGCTTTTGCTCTTTGCCCTGTGATCTTTTTTAGACCCTTATTAGTAGTTCTACTTTTTGCTCTTTGAAGCATGTGATCTTTGTACCTGCTTCCTGTTCTTACACCCCCTCCCCTTTTGAAATCCTTAATAAAAACTCGCTAGTCTGTGACTCAGGTGGGCATCGTGGTCCTACTGATATATGATGTCACCTCCGGCAGCCCAGCTGTAAAATTCCTCTCTTTATGCTGTCTCTCTTTATTTCTCAGCCAGCCGACACTTATGGAAAATAGAAAGAACCTACTTTGAAATATTGGCAGCAGGTTCCCCCAATAGATTACTTGTATTTTCTTAGTGAAAGAAGAAACAAGATCATCATCTGAGAGTGAGGCTGTGAGAAACTATGTTAAGGATTTGAGAAGAGAGGAAAATATATGAGATATTCTTTTAGGAAAATGGGAGTGTACGTGGACTCAGGAAATGAAATAGTATATATGTTTTCTTTAAGGAAAAACATCATAAGAGTTGAATTGCTGGGTAAAAAACTGTATACAGATTCCCTTATTTTGATAGCTATTGACAAGTTACTTCTACAAAAATTGTTTCTTTCTATTGATAGATATTGACAAATTACCTCTATAAAAATTATACTTATGGCCAGGTGTGTTGGCTCACACCTGTAATCCCAGCACTTTGGGAGGTCAAGGTGGGTGGATCACTTGAGGTCAGGAGCTCGAGACCAGCCTGACAAACAAAATGAAACCCCATCTCTACTAAAAACACAAAAACTAGCTGGGCATGGTGATAGGTGCTTGTAATCCCAGCTACTTGGGAGTCTGAGGCAGGAAAATCACTTGAACCCAGAAAGCAGAGGTTGCAGTGAGCTGAGATTGTGCCACTGCACTGCAGTCTAGAAGACAGAGTGAGACTTTGCCTCAAAATATATATATATATATAATTATACTTATTTATACTCCGACAAGTAATATATGAACTTACATTTCCCCATTACTGTTACAGCACAGTATGTTATCAAACATACTGACCTTTTTCAATATGATAGCTGAGAATCAGTGCTTCAGTGTACCTTTAGTTTGTATATCTCTTATTATGCCTGAGATAAGCATCTTTTCATATGATTAAGAGTCAGAGGTTATAGATGAAAATTGGATTTTCTAGGGAACTACTTCTCAATCTGATGAGGTATTCTATTTTCTGTCTCCATGACTAGACCTACACTGGTACCCAGAGCCCAGGATCACAGAAACTTTGGAGTCAAAAGTCCTTGGAAGAGGACTAAGAAGAGTTTTTAGATTTTGTCTAGGATCTCAAGAAACAAGTTAGTGTTAGAATAAGGACCACAATACATGACTTCTAACATGTGGCCAGGACTCAAGCTCTGTGCTCGACGCTTGGGGAGGACAAAGATTTTGAAGCCGGCAAGTGATGAAACATTCATACCTGAGCTTTAGAAAGGTGAATAAACCCATGTGTTTTACAATGAGTGAGAATGGGTGAGGAGCAGTGGCTTGCTCACAGCGGGCATTTAGTAAACATATAAAAGAAAACGGAAAAGGGTCCGATCTAGGAAGGGAGAAACCTTGCAAGACACAATTGTGTCCCACTGGCCCAAAGAACTCTGAATCAAGTGGCCTTATAGGGTTCCAGGAGAGAAAGCCAAGACAGAAGAAAAAAAAAGGTCAGAAAGCTGCTCACAGGACTGCTGTATATGATTGCACAATTTGCACTGCACAAAGGTACCTGGTGGGTAGGAGTAGGCAGTAAGGCCTGGAATTAAGCCTGTATTGTGTTTGCTATGCCATGAGCCCACAGAGCTACGTAAGCCCACCGAGGGTCCTCATTCTTAATATGTCCCACAAGAGAGAGTGCTTTACTGATCTGTTAATCCAGAGAGGTGCCTTTTTCCAATCTAGCTGTCGAGAGGGAGCACCTGTCTCTAATTTGCATAAATGTGCTCTATGTATGCTAGTGGTGGCCACACTGGTCCCTCTTGGAGTCATGTGGCACAATGCCCATGGCAATGGCTATGGTTCCCCACCCATCCTCCAGGTTTTCCACCTTCTGTACTGCTCCAGCAATTGTATAAAATGGCTAGATGCAGGGATCCCAATTAGAAGGCTGTTGAGGGAAATCAGAGAGTGGACAAAGGATAGAGATAGATTTAAGAAGATAAGGAAATAATTTGGTATTATATAAGGATCCTAAAATGTAGTTTTCAAATAGCGAAAATGCTAAATGCTAATAAACGTAATGTAATGTATTCCAATGTTCAGTAGAATAATTTTGCTGCACTTGCAAAATTACGAAGTAATGTTCATATTGAATGTTTGTCATCAGTAATATGGAACATTAACAATTGAATCAATTTGATTTCCGGTCTGCTCCTGTTACAGTATACATTGGGAAACGTTTTCCTGGGTTGAGGACCTGGAGAGAAGCTTGTGTTTTCATGAGAAGGTCAGAAAGCCAGTGTCAGGGAGGGATCAGGAGTATCACTAATTAAATGATATATTGTATAGATTTCACTTTCTTTGTAATAAATTGAATCGTTTTTGCATACCACATAACTCCAACAAAGATCTCTTTCCTGACTTTTCCAACTATCAAGTGTTGACTCCTGTCTTTTGAGATAAACAAAATACCAACTAGCAGTCAAGCAAAAAAGCAGCAAGTACGGTAGTGCCTGCCTATAGTCCCAGCTATTCCTTGTAGTCCCAGTTACTTGGGAGGCTGAGGCAGGAGGAGCACTTGAAGCCAGGAGTTTTGAGTCCAGCCTGAGCAGCAGCAACAACCTGTCTCTAAAAAAAGAACAAAACAAAACAAACAAAAACCTAAAAATGCAAAGCAGAAGACAAATAACTTTGAAGAAACAATAGGTGCTGGAGAGGCTGTGGAGAAATAGGAATGCTTTTACACTGTTTGTGGGAGTGTAAACTAGTTCAACTAATGTGGAATACAGTGTGGCAACTCCTCAAGGATCTAGAATCAGAAATACCACTTGACCCAGCCACCCCGTTACTGGGTATTTACCCAAAGGATTGTAAGTCATTCTGCCATAAAGACACATGCACACGTATGTTTATTGCAATGCTATTTACAATAGCAAAGACTTGGAACCAACCCAAATGCCCATCAATGATAGATTGGATAAAGAAAATGTGGTACATATACTTCATTGAATACTATGCAGCTATAAAAAAGAATGAGTTCAAGGCTGGGAGTGGTGGCTCATGCCTGTAATCCCAGCACTTTGGGAGGATGAGGCAGTTGGATAACAAGGTCAGGAGTTCAAGACCAACCTGGTCAAGATGGTGAAACCTCGTCTGTACTAAAAATGCAAAAAAATTAGCTGGGCATGGTGGCGGGCGCCTGTAATCTCAGCTACTCAGAGGCTGAGGCAGATAATTGCTTGAACCTGGGAGGCAGGAGTTGCAGTTAGCCAAGATTGCACCACTACATTCCAGCCTGGGCAACAGAGCAAGACTCAGTCTCAAAAAAAAAAAAAAAAAAAAAGAAAGAAAGAAAGAAAAAAGAAG
This sequence comes from Piliocolobus tephrosceles, assembly GCF_002776525.5. Lineage (NCBI taxonomy): Eukaryota > Metazoa > Chordata > Mammalia > Primates > Cercopithecidae > Piliocolobus > Piliocolobus tephrosceles. The sequence goes on along the minus strand of NC_045445.1, from coordinate 13,696,456 downwards.
AAAAGAAAAGAATGAGTTCATGGGCAGGGCGCGGTGGCTCAAGCCTGTAATCCCAGCACTTTGGGAGGCCGAGATGGGCAGATCACGAGGTCAGGAGATCGAGACCATCCTGGCTAACACGGTGAAACCCCCTCTCTACTAAAAAATACAAAAAACTAGCTGGGCGAGGTGGCGGGCACCTGTAGTCCCAGCTACTCGGGAGGCTGAGGCAGGAGAATGGCGTAAACCCAGGAGGCGGAGCTTGCAGTGAGCTGAGATCCGGCCACTGCACTCCAGCCTGGGCGACAGAGCGAGACTCCGTCTCAAAAAAAAAAAAAAAAAAAAGAATGAGTTCATGTTCTTTGCAGGTACATGGATGAAGCTAGAAGCCATCATTCTCAGCAAACTAACACAGGAACAGAAAACCAAACACCACATGTTCTCACTCGTAAGTGGCAGTTGAACAGTGAGAACACACGGGCACAGGGAGGGAAACATCACACACTGGGGCCTGTCAGGAGACGGGGGAAAAGGGGAAGGAGAGCATTAGGACAAATACCTGATGCATGTGGGGCTTAAAACCTAGATGACAGGTTGATAGGTGCAGCAAACCACCATGGCACATATATACCTATGCAACAAACTTGCACATTCTACACATGTATCCCAGAGCTTAAAGTAAAATTAAAAAAAAAGAAAGCTGTACACTTGCAAATTGTCTACATCTGGACTAATATTCCCTGCCAATTAAAGCACAAAAAACACATATGTTAAATTACAATTAAAGTCATATAGCCATGTTCATATAATCTGCTTGTAAACAAGGTTTTTTGTTTTGTTTTGTTTTTTTGGTGTTAAGCAAAAACAAGTGAAAGAGAAAAAAGCAGGAATCCCTAAAGAGAATGGTCAGTTTATAGACATGAAAGATTACAGTATTTAATATCTGAGCAAATACTCATCCAATCATTGTATTTTATGTACAGTACTGTGAACCTAAACACAGACAAAGACAGAATTACACAGCGTACGAAAGAAGCCTTAACCTATCTTTTGAAATAACTGTAATCTCACTGAATGTGAAGAATGCATTAATTTACCTGAATAGTTTGAAGAAAATTCATTATCTTGATGTGTTCTGTTTTTTATCCTTTTGTCTGGATGGTGGTCCATTGAATTTTATGGGTGCTGCAAAATATTTGTGAGAATTTACTGTCTTGAGAATACTTCACAGTGAAATATAATTACCTCCAGGAATAACTTTTGCTTCCCCAATGTTTAATGTTATTTTTTAAGCCTGTTAGTTGCCCTGTCGACTTTCACTCACCTGAATAAGCCAGGTGTATATGAAGTTGGTATTCCACTAAAAATACAAAAATGAGAAAATAAAAGAACATTGGAATTTTGTTTATTATTTAAACATATTTTTTTTTGCCCTATGGATAAAAGGAGAAGTTTAACTCTAGTCCAGTTTATCTGCCCTTTCTCTCTCCTTCAGATGAAAATGATCTCCTTTCAGGATTATGAAGTGAAACCACCAATATGAAGTCAGCACACGTCATCATACGTCATCATAATGATGATGATAATGATCATCATTGATGATGGCTTGGTCATAGAACCAATCCTGCTAATGGAGTAACTAAGAGAATGAGGAGGTGGGCCTAGATGGTTGCTTAGGGATTTTAGTTGGCTTGTGGAATTAGGGGTGAATGATACGAGGTCCCTGTCCTCAGGGAGGTTGTGGTTCAGTAACAGAAGGCAGTCGCCTAATTCAGAGTGGCACACGTCACCGGAAGGAAATAGAGAAGGCAGGAGAATAGAAATAGGAGGGATTCTGTGGTCAAAATGCCTGGATTCTAATCCTGCTCCTTCACTTACTAGTTGTTGATTTCAAGAAAGTTCCTTGCACACTGAACCTCAGTTTTCTCATCTGTGAAATGGGGATAATAAATAGTACTTCTCTCATAGGGTTACTGTGATGGTTAAATAAGACAATCAGTGTATCAGTGTCCATATAGCAGTAACTGTCACTGAACAAATTTCAGCTATTATATATGATTATCTATACCAGATAATACATCAACAATTATATATCTCCATATAAAAATGCCAGATATTATTTATGATAACATCTATTTCAGTTTATTCAGTTAATCAACAACTTAGTATACCTCAATCCTCTAGGATAATATTCAGAGACTTAGACCCAAGTGGCTATCTCCCAGTTTCCTCTGGGAGACAAATTGAATAATCCTGTTTTATAGTTTCCTCCCGTAAATCTGTTTCTCTTGTCCCCCTATCAATTACCTGTTACCACCATCCACCTAGTCACTTATGTCCATAAACTAACAATCATCCTAGGTTTCTTTTCCCCCTTATTGCAGCAATAATATCCTGCTGACTGTACCTCTAAAATGTGTTCTGGATTAGAACCCTTGTCACCACCTATTCTGCTTTCACCTAAATCAATCCGTCAACATCTTTTTCTTGGACTACTACAAAAAGCCTTTGTACAGCTTTCCCTGCTTCCACACTTGCCAGGTTACAATCCATTCTCAACACAGTAGCCAAAGCTATAATTAAAATATATATATATATATAGTTATATATATATAGATAGATATATAGATATAGATATAGATATATAGCTATATATATAGGCTGGGCGCGGTGGCTCACGCCTGTAATCCCAGCACTTTGGGAGTCCAAGGCAGGTGGATCACAAGGTCAGGAGTTCAAGACCAGCCTGGCCAAGATGGTGAAACCACATCTCTACTAAAAATACAAAAATTAGCTGGGTGTGGTGGTGGGTGCCTGTAGCCCCAGCTACTCCGGAGGCTGAGGCAGAAAATTACTTGAACCAGGGAGGCGGAGGTTGCAGTGAGCCGAGATCGTGACTGCACTCTGGCCTGGGCAACAGAGCGAGACTCCGTCTCAAAAAAATATATATATATAGTCATTTCTTTGCTAAAGACCTTGCAGTAGCCTTGCATTTTGTGACCAATCTAACCTGGGCCCATCCTCCTGCCTGTCACAACAAAGTCAAACACTGACATTGGAATTTGCAATGAAAAAAAGGGAGGCATTTATTGCAGGGCCCCAAGCAAGGAGAAATAGGCAACTTATGGTTAAGACACAAACTCCCTGATGGCTTAAGGGTTTTTAAAGCCAGGGAGGCAGAGATCACAAAGTAAAAAATCGATACATGAAAGCTATACATTGCTTTGACCTCAAAAGGTGGGACACCTTAAAGCAGGGGCCCACGGGTTATAGGTGGATTCAAAGATTTTCTGATTTGCAATTGCTTAAGGAGGCGAAGCTTTGTCAAAAATTTGGCTGGGTGCAGTGGCTCACGCCTATAATTCCAGCACTTTGGGAGGCCGAGGTGGGCAGATCACGAGGTCAAGAAATCGAGACCATCCTGGGCAACTTGGTGAAACCCTGTCTCTACTAAAAATACAAAAATTAGCCGGGCATGGTGGCGGGTGCCTGTAGTCCCAGCTACTCAGGAGGCTGGGGCAGGAGAATCGCTTGAACCCAGGAGGTGGAAGTTGCAGTGAGCCAAGATCGCGCCACTGCACTCTAGCCTGGCAACAGAGTGAGGCTCCGTCTCAAAAAAGAAAAAAAAAAACAAGAAAAAAAAATTTGGCAACAGCAGAAAGGAATGTTGAGCTCTGGCCTGTGAGTGTGACTTCCTCCAGGCCCTACAGGAAGAAACTCAGAACACAGAATGGGCATCAGAGTTCAGTCCTCAGTTCCCTCATCTGAGGTCTGCCTACCAGCAGATGGCATTTTTCCATTGGTGGGGGGTCCGCTTTTCTGAAGAACAACTCAGGGACATATGTTGAGATATTATCTTTAGGCCAGGCACGGTGGCTCATGCCTGTAATCCCAACACTTTGGGAGGCCGTGGTGGATGGATCACCTGAGGTCGGGAGTTCGAGACCAGCCTGAGCAACATGGAGAAACCCTGTCTCTACTAAAATACAAAATTAGCCCGGCGTGGTGGAGCATGCCTTTAATCCCAGCTACTCGGGAGGCTGAGGCAGGAGAACCACTTGAACCCAGGAGGCGGAGGTTGCAGTGAACCAAGATCTTGCCATTGCATTCTGGCCTGGGCAACAAGCGTGAAACTCCTTTCCTCCCCAACCCCCCCCCCCAAAAAAATATTATCTTTAGTTTCTATACAGAACTAAACACATTATGACTCGAACTTCCTTGGCTACTATTGTAGGCTACTATAGGCTACTATTACCTTCTTGCTTATCAGGTTGCTCATTTACTTCTCAAGGCTAGCTAGGTGCCTGGAATTTCCCTTGAAGGAACTCAAGATTTTCCTTTTATTTCCATTCTTGGGTTGGGAAGGTGCCTGGCAGGCCCCTAAGAAGGGTCCCTACTTCATCTCAAATGAAATTAGATATCCAAGTTCATTTCTATTGCTAGTAGAGCCCTACATGACCTGGCCCTTGCTCACCGTTTTCGTCTTATCTCCTAACATTTTCCATCTTTTGGTCCCTGGATATGTCAAGCTCATTCAGTCTTAGGATCTTTGCATTAGTTTTTCCTTCAGCCCGGAAGTACTTCCACATGTAAGTTTCCTGGTTCACTATTGTCGTTAGGACTCACTTCAAATGTCACTCTCTGAGTGGCCTTTCCTGACTACCTAGGCTGCATATATCACTGCTTTATTTTATTTGTAGTGCTCATTGTTATCTTACATTTTTGTTTGCTTGTTTGTTTGTTTGTTTTTTGAGAGAGAATCTCGTACCATTGCCCTGGCTGGGGTGCAGTGGTGCGATCTCAGTTCACTGCAACCTCTGCCTTTTGGGTTCAAGCAATTCTTGTGCCTCAGCCACCTGAGTAGCTGGGATTACTGGTGTGTGGCACTGTACCCGACTAATTTTTGTATTTTTGGTAGAGACAAGGTTTCACCGTGTTGACCAGGCTGGTCTTGAACTCCTGGCCTCAGGTGATCTGCCCATCTCTGCCTCCCAAGGTGCTGGGATTACAGGTGTGAGCCACCACACCCAGCTTGTTATCTTACATTCTTATTATTTGTTTGATTCCTTGTCAAACTCATAAACTCTTTCAAGGCATGGACCTTGTCTGTCTTTTTTGCTGTTATATGTCAGCATCTAATACAGTGCCAGGTTTTCCCCATTACCTCATGCTTTGCTATACGGTGTCTAGAAGTGTTCTTGATCGACGGATGTAACAACACTAGTCTTTTCTGTGTTTTTCAGCCAAATGCTGGATTATTTTGGTGAATTTTTAGCATAATTCTCTGGAGGACACACTAGACAATCTCCAGAGGAGGATATTAAAAATGGTGAGACCTTTGAAACTTTATCGTAGAAGAAACAGTTCATGAATTTATATGTTTAATCTGGAGAAGGGCCGGGCATGGTGGCTCATGCCTGTAATCCCAGCACCTTGAGAGGCCAAGGAGGGCAGATCATGAGGTCAGGAGTTTGAGACCAGCCTGGCCAACATGGTGAAACCCGGTCTCTACTAAAAATACAAAAATTAGCTTGGCATGATGGCACATGCCTATAATTCCAGCTATTCGGGAGGCTGAGGCAGGAGAATCACTTCCCGGGAGGCAGAGGTTGCAGTGAGTTGAGATCGTGCCATTGCACTCCAGCCTGGGCAAGAGAGCGAAACTCCATCTAAACAAACAAACAAAAAACAAAACCCTAATCTGGAGAAGGGCAGACTAAAGACAGCCATCTCACTTTCATCACTATTTCTCATTCTTCTCTTGCTCATTTGTGCTCTCTCACTCTTCCCAATTTTGTAGTCATTACTGCTTCTAGTTGTGTTAAGGATAAGTCCTAATTCTGGACCTTCTTTTCTCTTTGAATCCAGATGGAAATTAAAGTTTCATCCAAATTATCAGCAGAAAAGTTGAGCTACCTAGGTGACCTGTGATTTTACTCATGCTGTACTGACATGGGTACCATGCTTTGCTAGAAGATACGGTCTAATACATGCAGATGGCTGGAACATTCAATGGACTCATCTTTAATGTAAAGTACTTAAATGCATTATATTCTTAGAGTTTGTATGCATTAGGTTGAAAACACCACCATCTTCCCTTTTATCAACTGATTTAAAATAAGTTAGTCTTTTTTGTTTTGTTTTTTGTTTTTTTTTTTTCTCTAAGCAACAGTAGGCATGGGCACATCAACAGCTCAGGATAAAACCACAGTGGAATGTGGTTCCAATTCTGTTTTCCTGAATGAACTCTTGCTTTTGTGAGTCCTTCTCTGGAGACTAGATACTATTTCTCCAATGAAATAGGTCTTGAATATTTTACTTTGCTGTAGAAGTAGCAAGTCTGCTGTTGAATCTGCCAGTGTGCCTGCCATGGCTCAGTGGTACTGTTCTCCTTATGCCAAATGGGGACCCAAAGATCAGCTCCAGTGTCCCAGGCATCTCACACAAACAGTACCATTGATGACCTGCCTCTGAGGATCCTCCCTAAACAGTTCATTTAATTTCAAATATTTTATTTAAAGTGGGTTGCACTTTAATCCAGGAATAATTTAGGTCAAGCCTAGAATAGAGTCATTCCTTTGGTATAAATATTCTTTCCAGAACTCTCCAAGAAAAATGCTTGGCCGGGTGTGGTGGCTCAGGCCTGTAATCCCAACACTTTGGGAGGCCGAGGCGGGTAGATCACTTGAGGTCAGGAGTTTGAGACCAGCCTGGCCAAAATGGTGAAACCCCGTCTCTACTAAAAATGCAAAATTTAGCCGTGCGTGGTGGTGGGCGCCTGTAATCCCGACTACTTAGGAGGCTGAGGCAGGAGAATTGCTCGAACCCAGGAGGTGGAGATTGCAGTGAGCTGAGATTACGCCACTGCACTCCAGCCTGGGCAACAGAACAAGACTTGCTCTCAAAAAAAGAAGGAAGGAAGGAAGGAAGGAAGGAAGGAAGGAAGGAAGGGAGGAAGGAAAGGAAGGAAGGAAAAGAAAAATTCTTATATTTTTGTTTCTAATTATTTATTTATTTTTGAGATAGAGTCTCGCTCTGTCACCCTGGCTGGAGCGTAGTGGTGCAATCTCGGCTCACTGCAACCTCTGCCTCCCAGGTTCACGGGATTCTCCTGCCTCAGCCTCCCGAGTAGCTGGAATTACAGGCACCTACCACCACGCCCAGCTAATTCTAATTTTTATATTTTTAGTAGAGACGAGGTTTCACTATGTTGGCCAGGCTGGTCTTGAACTCCATCTGCCTTGGCCTCTCAAAGTGCTGGGATTACAGGTGTGAGCCACTGCACCTGGCCCCAGAATTGAGTCTAGGAGCAGATCGTTTATACATGGGAATTCAGTATGTAATAAGGTTCCATTTAAAATAAGTGATGATAGAATTCAGTAAATAGCAATTGGAGAATCAACATTATTTGGAAAACTTAATTAAAATCCTCACAGCATGCTACAGTGAATTCCAAATGAAGTAAAGATCTTAAAAAAAAAAAAAAAAAAAAAAAAACTTCATAGTACTAGGAAAGAAAAATAATCTATGTGCAAGGAGAAGTGCAGAACAAAGTGGGGAAAAGCCCCTTATAAAACCACCAGATCTCGTGAGAACTCAGTTACTATCATGAGAACAGCAACATGGGGTAATCACCCCCATGATTCAAGTACCTTCCACAGGATCCCTCCCACAACACGTGGACATTATGGGAACTACAATACAAGATGAGATTTGGGTTGGGACAGAGCCTAACCATATCATTGCAGCCCTGACCCCTCCCAAATCTCATGTTCTTATATTTCAAAACACAATCATGCCTTCTCAACAGCCCCCAAAGTCTTAACTTATTCCAGCATTAACTCAAAAGTGCAAGTCCAAAGTCTCATCTAAGATAAGACAAGTCCCTTCTGCCTATGAGCCTGTGAAATGAAAAGCAGGTTAGTTACTTTCTAGATAGAATGGGGGTACAGGAATTGGGTAAATACACCCATTCCAAATGGGAGAAATTGGCCAAAACAAAGGTGCTACAGGCCCCATGCAAGTCTGAAATCCAATAGGGCAGTCATTAAACCTTAAAATTCCAAACTGATCTCCTTTGACTTCACGTCTCACATTCAGGTCATGCTGATGCAAGAGGTGGGCTCCCACTGCCTTGGGGAGCTCCATGCCTGTGGCTTTGCAGGGTATAGCCCTACTCCCGGTACCAATTTACTGTATTAACTCATTCTCATGCTGCTTATAAAGACATACACAAGACTGGGTAATTTATAAAGAAAGAGGTTTAATTAACTCACACTTCAGCATGGCTGCAGAGGCCTTAGGAAGCTTACAATAAGGGCAGAAGGGGAAGCAAACATGTCCTTCTTTACACGGCAGCAACAAGGAGAAATGGTGAGCAAAAGGGGGAAAGCCCCTTATAAAACTCACTATCATAAGAACAACACGGGGGTAACTGCCCCCATGATTTAACTACCTTCCACTGGGTCCCTCCCATGACACGCGACGATTATGAGAACTACAATTCAAGATGAGATTTGGGTGAGGACACGGCCAAACCATATCAGTGTTGGGAGGGTGCAGAGCAAGCAGAAAGTCCTAGGCTCACCAGAACCAGGGAGGTGATTGAGAAACTGCCTCCTGACAGCGTCTTCCTAGATAGGGAAATGGGCAAGACATGGCTTTGTGACAACTCCTCACAAGACTGCCTGTTTTGCTGTGCTTTTGAGAGCATCAAAGAATATTCCACCAAGAGTTCCATCAGACTGTGGTTGAGTCTTGCCTAGGTGGCCTATGTGGAGATATATAACATTGCCAGAGTTTCCTGATACCCTTTATCAGATTAAGGAAGTTTCTTGCTATACTTAATTTTCTTTTTCCTTTTCTTTTTTTTTTTTTTTTCTGAGACAGAGTTTTGCTCTTGTTGTTGCCCAGGCTGGAGTGCAGTGCCTCCTTGTACATGCCTGGCCTACCTTTTCGAAAGTATGGAAAAGTTGGCTAGAGAGTAAGGAACTACAAGGCAAAACATCTCAGTGAAAGTGAGAACTTGAAAAGAAAAGGAAACACTGAAACTCTCCTTGCACTGAGAATAGTTGTCAAACTCAGCTCCAGTCTTCATGACCTTACAAAGCTTCAGTTTCAACTGAATTTGAGCTTCAGTTTTCATGGCCTTACAAAGTGATGGGGACAGAAGTCAAGCAAATTTCAACAATGTTTAAAGGATTGAAATAATGTAAAGTTGTTTTCTTTTTTCTGATTACAATTCAATTAATCCAGAAACCAATAACAAAAGTGGGAAAATTCTGTGAATCTGGAAATTAAGAATTACATTTCTAGGCTGGGCGCGGTGGCTCACGCCTGTAATCCCAGCACTTTGGGAGGCCAAGGCGGGCGGATCACGAGGTCGGGAGTTCAAGACCAGCCTGGCCAAGATGGTGAAACCCTGTCTCTACTAAAAATACAAAAATTAGCCGGTCACGGTGGCAGGCGCCTGTAAATCCCAGCTACTCGGGAGGCCGAGGCAGGCGAATCACTTGAACCCGGGTGGCAGAGGTTTCAGTGAGCCAAGATTGTGCCACTACACTCCAGCCTGGGTGATACTGTGAGACTCCATTAAAAAAAAAAGGAGCCTAAATGGATACAGTTTATTAGTAACACAGACGGCATAAACAAGAATATTATGGTGTCAGCTCGCCACATCCTTAGTTCCACAGGATTACAGTGAACCAGAGGCTTCAGATGACAGATGGCATGAGCAGTGGGTTACTCTGTCATGGAAGAACTATTCCTATACTATGTCAAAGTGGTTCTATAGCCTGAAGTCGCATCATAAGAGAAGCAGCAAGATAGAAAATCCTGTGCCTCAGCAGAATAAGGAAGGTTGATGAGAACTGTCTTTTGGCAGCCTCCCATAAGATAGGGAGATGGAAAGAAACAGTCCTCACAAGACCACTTACCTTATCATATTCCAGGGAGAATTACAAGCCACTTAACCAAGATTTAGGTCAGCTTCCAGTTGAGCCTTGCCTATATAGCCTATGGAAAGATGCAAAAGATTATCAGGATGTCTCAGCAAAGGCATTCCCCTATAATCAAGAACAAATACTGAAAATTAAGGTAAATACCTTTGAACTCTATTTATACACAATAATACAAAAATGTTTTATTTTATTTATGACAATAACATTATAGTAATATTTAATAGGTCATTTGTCAAATTCGGTGTTATTAGAAATCCTTCAGGCGCGGTAAATTAGCACTTTACCACTAGATGGCACATGACAAATACAGTTGTCCCGTGTTATCTGTGGAGGATTGATTCCAGAACCTCCCACGGTTACCAAAGTCTGCATATGCTCAAGTCTGTGATAGAAAACGGCGTAGTGTCTGCATATGTCCTACGGATTTTCTCCGGTATAATTTCAGTGATCTCTAGATTACGTATTAGAGCTAAGATAATGTAAATGCCATGTAAATAGTTGTTACATAGGCATAACATGCTGATATCCCAGGTTCAGTTCAATATCCACACCATTGCAATAAAGCAAATATCACAGTAAAGCAAGTCACACAAATGTTTTGATTTCCCAGTGCATATAAAAGGATTTCCTAAGTTACAGTATGTTTACACTGTACTGTGTAAAATGTTTGATTTCCCAGTGCATATAAAAGGATTTTCTAAGTTACAGTATGTTTACACTGTACTGTGGTCTATTAAATGTGCAATAGCACTATGCCTAAAAAAAAGTGCATACTGTAACTTAGAAAATCCTTTCTTGATAAAAATGCTAACAATCATCTGAGCCTTTAGTGAGTCGCAATCGTTATGCTGGTGGAAGGAGGGTCTTGCCTGGTGTTGATTGCTGATGACTGATCAGGGTGGTGATTACTGGAGGGTGATGTGGCTGTGGCAATATCTTAAAATAAGAACAACGAGGCCAGGTGCAGTGGCTTACATCTAAAATCCCACCACTTTGGGAAGCCAAGGTGGGCAGATCATTTGAGCTCAGGAGTTCGAGACCAGCCCAAGCAGCATGGTAAAACCCCATCTCTACAAAAAATACAAAAAGAATTAGCCAGGCGTGGTGGCACGAGCCTGCAGTCCCAGGTACTCAGGAGGCTGAGGTTAGTGGATCTCTTGAGCTTAGGAGGTGGAGGTTGCAGTGAGCGGAGATCTCATGCCACTGCACTCAAGGCTGGGTGACAGAGGGAGACCCTTTTTCTAAAAAAAAAAAAAAAAAAAGAACAATGAACTTTGCCACATTTATTGCTCTTCCTTTCACAAAAGATTTCTTTGTACAATGTGATGCTATTTGATCGCATTTTACCCACAGTAAAACTTCTTTTATGGCTCGTGCCTATAATCCAGCACTTTGGGAGTCCGAGGTGGGCGAATCACAAGGTCAGGAGTTCAAAACCAGCCTGGCCAACATGATGAAACCCTGTCTCTACTGAAAATACAAAACTTAGCCGTGTGCAGTGGCGAACGCCTGTAATCCCAGCTACTTGGGAGGCTGAGGCAGGAGAATTGCTTGAACCTGGGAGGCGGAGGTTTCAGTGAGCCAAGATTGTGCCACTGGCACTCCAGCCTGGGTGACAGAGCAAGATTCCATCTTGAAAAAAACAAACAAACAAACCAAAAAAACTTCTTTCAAAATTTGAGTCAATCCTCTGAAACCATGCTGCTGCTCTGTCAACTAAGTTTATGGAATATTTTAAATCCTTTGTAATAATGTCAACAATGTTCACAGCATCTTCTCCAGAAGATACTATCTCAAGAAACCACTTTCTTTGCTCATCTGTAAGAAGCAACTCCTCATCCATTCAAGATTTATCATGAGATTGCAGCAATTCAGTTACATCTTCAGGCTATATTTCTAATTCTAGTTCTCTTGTTATTTCTGCCACGTCTACAGGTAACTCCTCCACTGATGTATTGAGCCTCTCAAAGTTATTCATGAGGGTTGGAATCAAGTTCTTCCAAACCCGTGTTAATATGTTGATATTCTCCTCCCATGAATCACAAATGTTCTTTTTTTTTTTTTTGAGACTGAGTCTTGCTCTATCGCCCAGGCTGGAGTACAGTGGCACGATCTTGGCTCACTGCAACCTCTGCCTCCCGGGTTCAAGCAATTCTCGTGCTTCAGCCTCCCGAGTAGCTGGGATTACAGGTGTGCACCACCACGCCCAGCTAATTTTTGTACTTTTTTATAGAGATGGGGTTTCACCATGTTGGCGGGGCTGATCTCAAACTCCTGACCTCGATGGATCTATCCGCCTCAGCCTCGCAAAGTGTTGGGATTACAGGCGTGAGCCACTGCGCCCAGCCACAAATGTTCTTAATAGCATGAATCACAAATGTTGATAATGGCTTCTAGAATGGTGATTTATTTCCAGAAGATTTTCAATTGACTTTGCTCAGATACATCGAAGGATAACTATCTATGACATCTATAAACTTATGAAATTTATTTGTTAACTTATAAGACTTGAAAGTCAAAATTACTTCTTGATCCATGCATGAGCTGCAAAATGGATATTGTGTGAGCAGGCCTGAACACAACATTCATCTCCTTGGACACCTTCATCAGCGCTCTTGGATGGATAGGTGCATTGTCATTGAGCAGCGACATTTTGAAAACAATCTTATTTTTTCTGAGCAGTGTGTTTCAATAGTCGGCTTAAAATATTCAGTAAACCATGCTGTAAATAGACGTGATGTCATCCAGGGTTTGTTTTTCCATTTACAGAGCACAGGCAGAGTGGATGTGGCATAATTACTAAGAGCCCTAGGGTTATCAGAATGGTAAATGAACATTGGCTTCAACTTAAAGTCCCCAGCTGCATTAATCCCTAAAAAGAGATCCAGTCTGTGGTTTCAAGATCTGAAGCCAGGTATCGATTTATTCTCTCTAGCTATTGAAGTCCCAGATGACATCTTCTTTTAATAGAAGGTTGTTACAGCTACACTGAAAATCTGTTCTTCAGTGTAGCTACTTTCATCAATGATCTTAGCTAGATCTTCTGGATAACTTGCTACAGCTTCTCCATCAGCACTTGCTGCTTCACCTTGCACCTTTATGCTATAGAGACAGCTTCTTTCGTTAAACTTTGTGAACCAACCTTTGCTACCTTCAAATTTTCCTTCTACAGCTTCCTCACCTCTTAGGATATGAAGGCTAGGGCCCTTCATAGAGTTGAAGAGAATTAGGGCTTTGCTCTGGGTTAGGATTTGGTTTAAAGGAATATCGTGGCTAGTTTGATCTATCCAGACCACTCAAACTTTGTCTATATCAACAATAAGGCTGTTTCACTTTCTTATCTTTCGTGTATTCACTGGAGTAGCACTTTGAATTTCCTTCAAGAGTATTTCCTTTGTATTCACTATTTGGCTGTTTGGTGCCAGAGCCCTTGCTCTCAGCCTGTCTCGGCTTTTCATATGCCCTTTTCACTAAGCTTATTCATTTTTAGCTTTAGATTTAGAGTGAGAGATGTGGGAGGACTCTTTCACTCGAACATTTAAAGGTCATTGTTGGATTATTAATTGGCCTAATTTCATTATTGTTTTGTCTCACGGAATAGGAAATCTAGAAGAGAGGGAGAGAGACGGGAAAACGGCAGGGTGGTAGAGCAGTCAGAACACACACAACATTGATCAATTAAGTTCTCCCCTTTATTTGATTTTCTGAGATGGAGTCTCACTCTGTTGCCCAGGCTGGAGTGCAGTGGCGCGATCTCAGCTCACTGCAACCTCTGCCTTCCGGGATCAACCAATTCTCCTGCCTCAGCCTTCTGAGTAGCTGGGACTACAGGCACACACCACCATGCCCAGCTATTTTTTTAATTTTTTTTTTTTAATTTTAGTAGAGACGGGGTTTCACCATGTTGGCCAGGCTGGTCTTGAACTCCTGATCTCATGATCTGCCCGCCTTGGCCTCCCAAAGTGCTGGGTCCTGACTTCATGATCCACCTGCCTTGGCCTCCCAAAGTGCTGGGATCACAGGTGTGAGCCACTGCACCTGGCCTAAGTTCCCCTTTTATATAGGCACAGTTTATGGCGCCCCAAAATAATTACAATAGTAACATCAAAGATCACTAATCACAGATCATCATAACAGATATAATGATAATGAAAAAGTTTGAAATATAGCAAGAATTACCAAAATGTGACAGAGACACCAAGTGAGCACATGTTGGAAAAATGACACCAATAGCCTTGCTAGATGCAGGGTTGCCACAAACATTAAATTTGTAAAAAATGCAAGATTTATGAAGTGCAATAAAGTGATGTGCAACAAAATGAGGTATGCCTATATTGTATTATTTAGGGAATAATGACACAGAAAAAAAAGTCTATACATGTCCAGTGCAGATGGATTTTTAAAAAATATTTTCAACTTTGAATTCACAGATGAAGAACTCATGGATACGGAAGCCCAGTTGTATTCATCCTCCATCTGGTCAGTATGGAAAGTTCTTTCTCTAACTTTGGAATTACAAACCTGATTATCATTAATTGCAAAATGTATATGGATTTTAACTTTAAATATGATTATTGTGCAATAATTCTTTTTCTGAAAGTATTTTCCTCTTTGCTAAATTTACCTTTTAATAATTTTTTCTTTTCTTTCTTTTTTCTTTTTCTTTTTTGAGATGAGGTCTCACTTTGTCATCCAGGCTGGAGTGCAGTGGCGCAATCTCAGCTCACTGCAAACTCTGCCTCTCAAGTTCAAGTGATTCTCCCACCTCAGCCTCCTCAATAGCTGGGATTACAGGCACATGCCTGCCACCATGCCCAGCTAATTTTGTTGCTGTTGTTCTTTTGTTTTTGAGACAGAGTCTCGCTCTGTCACCCAGGCTGGAATGCAGTGGCTCCATCTTGGCTCACTGCAGCCTCTGCCTCTTGGGTTCAAGCGGGTGCAAGCAATTCTCCTGTCTAAGCCTCCTGAGTAGCTGGGACTACAGGGGCACACCACCACACTCAGCTAATTTTTGTATTTTTTAGTAGTGATGAGGTGTCACCATATCAGTCAGGCTGGTCTCGAACTCCTGACCTCAGGTCATCCATACGCCTCAGCCTCCGAAAGTGCTGGGATTACCGGCGTGAGCCGCCACACCCGGCCCTAATTTTTGTATTTTTAGTCGAGATGGGGTTTCAACATGTTGGCCAGACTCGTCTTGAACTCCTAACCTCAGGTGATCCATCCGCCTTGGCCTCCCAGGTGCTGAGATTACAGACATAAGCCACTGTGCCTGGCCAATGATTTTTTTTTTTTCATTTAAAATAACTTGAAGCCTACAGAAAAGGTCAAAAAAAAAAAAAAAAAAAAAAAAAAAAAAAAAAAAAAAAAAACACAGTGAACACCTGTGTATACTTGACCTAGATTTACCAATGATTAACCTATTGTTACATTGCATTTGGTATTGTATCTTTTTAATCTTCATTAATCTAGGATAGTTTCCCTGCCCACCCCACCCCACCCCCCGCTTTTTAAAAATAGTTAGGTGGGTTCAGGCCAGCTGTCTTCTAGATTGTTCCACAATCTGGATTTAATGATTGATTCTTCAGATAAAATATTTTTGGCTAGTACTTAAATAGATGACGTGTGCTTCCCATTTCATCACATCAAAAGGCACATTTCAGTTTGTGCTATTATCGGTGACATGAAGTTTAATCAGTTAAGGCAGAGGTATTCCAAATTACTCCATTGAAAATGCACATTTTTCTCTTTTATATTTAATTAGTAGCCTGTGGGCAATACTTCAAAGGCCTGTGAATATTCTCTTCCCCAGTGTTTTGCCTAATGGTTTTGGTATGCATTGATGATTCTTGCCTAAATCTGTTATTATACTGATGGTTTCTTTCTTTTCTTTCTTTCTTTCTTATTTATTTATTTGGAGATGGAGTCTCGCTCTGTCACCCAGGCTGGAGTGTAGTGGCACGATCTCAGCTCACCGCAACCTCCACCTCCAGAGTTCAAGCAATTCTCCTGCCTCAGCCTCCCAAGTGGCTGGCATTGTAGGCGCCTGTCACCATGACCAGCTAATTTTGGTATTTTTAGTAGAGACGAAGTTTCACCATATTGGCCAGGCTGGTCTCGAACTCCTGACCTCAGGAGATCTACCTGTGTCGGCCTCCCAAAGTTCTGGGATTACAGGCAAAGTGCTGGGATTACAGGCGTGAGTCACCGTGCCCGGCCTGTACTGATGGCTTCTAAATGGTCAGTTACAAATTCTGTCATTCTTTACACATGTATATTCTTTTAGAAAAAAAGCAGTTTCTTTTCTTTTCTGTTATTCTTCTGGAACAAAGCAGTTACCCTCTCCATTACCACTTTTTCTTTTTTACTATGACTGTGGACTCATGGATTTTTATATTCTATGTTTTATAGTCAACGACCATTATTATTCCTTTTGACATTCAAATTATACCAGATTTAGCCAGTGAGAGCCCTTTCAAGCCATCTCCTGTGTCTTTTTGATGTGTTCTCATCGTTCTTCAAGTGCTTTTTGGCTTATAATACAAGATACTTCAAGCTCACTTGTGTTTTTCCTGCCCCTTATATAGTGTCAGCTATTTTTCCAGTAAAACTTGCTTTCTTTTAGTAGGTAACAGTATTTATAAACTAATAGCTGGGCATTAGATGTACTCACTGCTGCTGGTGTATCGTATTAATTGCTACTGGGATGTCATTGCCTCCTTTCTGTTGATGGACCTAGGAAGATTTGTCTTAGGAAATCATGAGTTCATACTAAAACTTCCAATTCAAATCTGTCACCACAGGTTTCTTCAGGATTCTCTTCACTTTCTCAGATTCATATTTGTATCTCCTTTCTCCTATAGTGAGAACTCTGGTTCCAAAAAAAACACACACAAAAAATGCATTTACTCCTTTGTTCTAACCATGCAGAATATACACACGTGGTGTGTGTGTGTGTGTGTGTGTGTGTGTATGTGTCATAGTTTTAGAATTTACTTCTCCAATAACATTACCAATAATAAAGATTCTATTTAAGTTTTCTGGTCAGAACCAAATGATGACGTTTGTTAAGAATACGGATTTCTGGGCTTGCCCCTAGCCTGCCAAAACAGAATACTTGGGAACAGGTCCCCTTTAGTCCTTATTTAAAAAAATGAACACTCCAGGTGATTTAGAAGAACTCCGATGTTTGTGATTCAATGATGTTGTGATGAGGAGCTCGAGCTCTGGGTAAGAAAGGTTGGTGTCCTTGTTCCGTTACTTGATCTCTTCAGTTTCTTCATCTGTGCAACGTGATGATAACAGTCTTTTCAGGTTCGTCACCTCGTACTTAGAAAAGTGCCTGGCCTATAGTAAATACATAGTAAAGGTACTGATCTTTTTTTATTATAAGATATTGAACTGAATTGCCACATACTTCCTATCTGGCAAAAATTAAATTAGTTTTAAAAGCAGTTTATGTCATGATGTAATGTTGTAAAGTTTTTCTGAAATGAATACATTTGTGAAAATAGAAGTAAAAATTTTCTGAAAGCTACACTGTAAAGATAAATGTGCATGATCAATTGAGATACATGAATATATGTTTATATATTTTACAATTAAGTATGTATTTCTTTACTTCTTCCACCCATTGGGAGTCCAGTATTTTGGGGCAGATCATGTAAAAACTCTAATGATAATGTTACCCAAAACTGATGAAAAAAAGAAGAATAACTTCGACAAAATACTTCTATTTTTGCAGCCTGTGCATACTATTACATTATGAACTTTTAAAGGGAGGATGGACTATTTTTTATTCACTTTTATAATCCCTGTCCCCAGCACCATAGTTTGACTGTGGTGATACAGGAATACCTCACTTTGTGGCACGACACATATTTGTGGGATGAATGAATCGTTCTTTCTCTCTTTTTTATTGTAGGAAAAAATATGTAACAAAAAATTTCCACTTGATTTTAACTGTACAGTTTGGTAGCATTGAGCAGATTCATATTAGAACAGGGTTCTACTGACAGCATTGTACCAAGTGAGGGGACCAGAAAAATTTCTGCTTTTCACTGTGGAATGTCATTTAAATCAGAAATCTTCTAGGGACTTTGTTATTTGAATTTCTAACTTTCCTTATTACTTGCCTGGGCGAAAACGCATACTGAACAACAAAATGGTAATGTTCATCCTCAGAGACTAGACCTTGTCAATGTTCTCTGATGCCTAGTAGGACCACTACAGAAAAAAAAAAAAAAAGTTAATGGGACTGTTGCTAGGAGACGGGAGAGCCAAAAGCTCATAGTTTTGTAGGGGTTCCTCTGGAAATCAAGGCAACTTAAGTGTGTTTTGGATTAGAGGTTTAGCTATTAAAATCTGCCCTTTGATGAGCATGCACATTTTAGCATATAATGTTTAGTATGATTTCATGTTTTTGGAGAATTCTTGAGGATAATCTCAAGGCCTTTCATTTCTTTCCATGGGGATAATCCCTTTTTCAGAGCACATCTCATTTCCAAGTGGCTGTTGCGCTGCTGTTTGCCCCCACTCCTTCAGTGCCACAGACAGCCTCAGAGCTGGTGGGGAGACAGCGTGCCGCGGGTAAGTAGCTGAGAAATATTTTGTAAAATAGATATCAGACTAAGATTTTTAAAGCAAGTGACATGTTTTGATGGAAGAGAATAATGCAAAACTGTGTAGAAATCCCTGATTCTAATCAGCAGCATTGGGAAATGGATTAATTAAATTCTAAATATTACCTGGTCATTTTTCTAGTTTAAAGCTTGTTTCTCAAATGACGGAGTTGCTAGGAGGAAATATAGAAACTTCCCCCTTGTGGTTCTTGTAAAATATTTCCTAAAATAAGATTTAATGAAGCTGTTACTAAATTGGAAAATTGCTTTCAGAATTGTACCTCAGCTTTATGATATTTGTATTTGATGTGATGAAATGGGTTATGATTCAAGATATTCTCAAACCTGGTTTATTTTCTCAGTGCTGGGAGAGCGTAAGAAAAATATTATTTCGCAATGCAGGAAAGGATACAACGCCTTATTTTTTAAATTGAGAAAGTCGTGTGACGGGATGTCTGTACTAGAGAAAATGAGGAAGAGGGCAGTTTGTAATAATGTTCAGATTGATTCCTTCATGTGAGATATGAACGTGTATTCAATGAGAAACATTAAAATTTGGCTTTAGGATGAAAAATCATGAAAAAGTAATAATGAATATTATGACTGTGACTTCACTGGAAAAAATTCATTTGTATTTTTGGACAGCAGTTTATACAGTAAAGACAGAGTGTTCTCAGTGCTTCTTTTTTTGAAAAGGGATGTGAGACAGATAGCAGAGATTCTTATCAACAAAGCTTTTATGTTTGTTTCTGAAACATTCCTGAAAATGTCTATGCTTCTGCAGCTCTGTTTCTGCAAGAAAAATGGAAAAAAAAAACAAAAAAAAAAAAACAAGGGAAGTGGGGGTTTAGTTCTTTGAAATTCAAATTGACCCTTGAACATGAGGAAAAGAAAAATGATAGATAAATAGATTCGTTTTTTAGTTAGATGACAAAAAAGCAGCAATCCAGGAGGAAAAATAAGAATGAAAAAGCTTAAAAGAAAGTCCTCAAGATGGGCCATTTTCCCAAGTTGAACATGTCTGCTGGTAGCATGTTTTGCAGAGGGAGAGGGAGAGAACATACTGGAGGCAAAGGGAGGGGGCGTTGAACACAGCACTGCGGCAAAGAGAGTGACTGACGCATCCAGGGACATGTGACCATTCTCTGGTGTAGCGAAGAAAATTTGCCAGGACTCCATCTTGTATAAGAAATTCTATACATACTGACATGCAAATAATGCTATAATCTTTCAGTAGTACATAATGAGCTCGTTTTGCGTGATCCTCCGCTGGCCTATATTGGTATTTTGTCTTTGCTTCTACACCCTCCTCTCTGTGCTTGCGGTGCTTTTATATACTTACTAAAATATTAAAAATGATGTTTTCCCCTTTATTATAAAAATATCATAGTCATTGTAGTAAATTTTGAATAATTTAAAGATGACTATAAAAATTACCCATAATCCCATAACTTAGAGATAATTACTGTTAATCTTACTACTGTCAGTCTCTTTTCTCTGAATATATCCAAATAAATGCATAGAAATATATATTTTATAAAAATGAAGATCACATGTACATACAATTTTTAACCTGTTTTATCCATTAAATATATATTGGGAGCAATTCCCCATATTTTAAAATATTTCCCAAGAATGTGATGTTTTGTGGATGTATAATTTTCTATCATATAGATGTCCCACTAAATGTCTGACTATTGAATGTTTATATGTACATTATTTTTGCTGTTATAAATAACTGAAGGAATATCTTTCCATATAAATCTCTATGTGCTTTTCTGGTTTTTTTCTCCCTAGGAAAAATTCATAGACATGGAATTCCTGGATCAAATGGTATGAATCAGTTTGAGGTTTCTTCCTCCCAACATCTATCACCTCATTTATTTATTATATATGGTATAAACATTATTTTCCAGCCATTGTTTTCCTATTAATTTTTACCATTTATGGTGGTGATTTTTTTTGATATTTTACAGTTTTACATGTTAGATTTCTATATCTGACCATTTAAGTGTTGTGATTTTTTCTTTCCTTTGATTAGTGTATTCACCTGTATTTTTTCTAGTTATTTAATTGCTTCATTTTTTTACAATTAACTCTTTAATCCACCTAGAATTCATTTTGATATATGTTATACAGTAGGATTAAAATTTTTTCCCCCTAATAGGTCACTGATTGTTTCAGCATCACTTATTGAATAATCCAACGCAACAACTGTTTTTCCATTAGATAGGGTGTAGCTTTCCACAGGTCGGCCATTTTCTCTTTACCCAAGATGGTTACATTTCGCAATAGTACTCCTACCTTCCTGCAGCTTCTGACAGCATACTAGAGCACCATGTTTGTGCATGTACCTTTCAAAAATCCTAGGCACATGCAGATTAGGGCAGTATTTTAAACAGGTTATTTTTTTCATTTTAAATATGTTACGTTTGTCACATTCTTGTTGCAAATTAAAATTTAAGGAATCCAAATACAGGAAACCACGGTTTCAGGTGTGCTATTCCTGTTGGGCACACCTGATATCCCAATTGTGTGATTAAAAAAAAATGCCCCCGGGGTTAAAGTTCCTCCTTCAACCTCTTTTTTTTTTACTCTTCAGATACTCAATGAGTTAAACTTGCCTCCACTCAGTTCCTGGAATTTTCTAGAATGATATGAGAGGGAAATACAAGAAATGTATGAGGAGTAGAAGTAAATAATGTTTGCCAGCCTGTTGCTGGTCGCAGTCTCACACAGGGTTTTAAAGGAGCTAGGGTGAGTCCTAATCCATGCCACCACTGCCATTACCTCTCCTAGACAGGGACACACCCCAGTGGGCCACCTCTTTTCACTGCAGGTGTAAGGCTCAAGACATAAAACAAGGAGTTTTTTAGTGGGAGATGGGTTAAATATTGCAGAGAGATCTGACAATTAAAATCACTTGCTACCTATTACCAAACCTCTCCTGGGCCCCCAACGAAGCTGTCTTTCTCTGTTGACTTCTGCTCCGGGCCTCTAGCTTTACTAGTTCTGGAAAAAAAAAAAAAAAGGGCGGGGCGGGGGCGCGTGAGTGGGAGGCTGCCTTGCCCGCGGTTATTGCAAAGGGCTCCTTTGGCTCACAGCCTCAGTCCCAGTAATTTCCTGACTTGCCGCATTAGACTGTGTTTTGTTTATGAGGAGGTTGGTTTCCCTGGCAATGGCAGCTCGCCAGGACATGCGCATTTGCTCCACTGCAGTAGCAGAATGCGGCTGTGAGGCCAGGGGAGGGGTCCGGAGGGCCGCAGTGGCTGGAGTTATTTGGCAGACATGACGTCAGTTTTTCTGAGCTAAGCTGCCATCGTTATTGTATATGGAGCATTTTTTTTTATATATATATAAAGCTTGGAAGGCTTTTAGCCGCTCCTTTTCTTTCCTCCCAAATTAACTGCTTTCTATATGCTCACCAGTGACTTTTTAAGGTTTGAGGCCACCGATGCCCTCAGGGCCCCGAGGGGAATCGTAATAGTATGAGAACAGGAAACAGACTGCCTGGTTTCAGACCTCGGCTGCTTGCTAGCTGCATGACTGTGGGACGGTTACTTAAATCTCTCGGGTTCCTCAGATGTAAAACGGGGATGCTAACAGCATGTTTAGAACAGCGCCTGGCACGTAGTAACCATTATGTAAGCGTTGTCTATTATTATTTGTAGATACTAAGGGAGACTTGCCTGGAAGCAGACTTGTATCCACAGTGTACAAACTCATCCTTTAATGCGCACACTGGCCAGATAACACAAACACACATTTACTCCCACAGCACACAGACTCGTTTCACAGTACACACACTTGCCTTCCAGTACACAGACATATCCAAAGGCACACCGACAAGCACCACAGCAGAAAGATTTTCCCCAGAACACATGGACACCCCACTCCCCATATCATTAGACTCTCCCAGAGGCACATATGTACTCCTTAATGCAGAGACTCACCTAAGGCACACTGACGCACCCCACGTGACACAGACTTGCCCCCCCCACCCCCCCACATAAGGACCCTACTAAGACACACAGACAATCCCAGCATCACGCACTGTTCCCACATCACACGAACCCTTTCTAGGAAACACACAGCATGCAGACTTGCCCCATAGAACATGGCTTCCCCCACAAGCACACATACTCTCAAGGCCAGCAGACTCTCCCCAGAGCACATAGACTTTCTCCAGAGTATACAGCTTCTTCCCACAGGAAACAGACTCTCCCCGGGGCACACAGACACCCCTGAGATCACACACTCTCACCGCAGATCATAGACTCATCTTAGAGCACTGGGACTCTTGCCAAGAAACAGACTTTCCCGGAAACAGACTCATGAGACAGCTTGAAGACCCGCATCGCGACGCAAAGACCCTCCCACAACAGACAGACTCACCCCATTGTGTACAGACAAGCACCACAGGCCACAGACCATCACATCAGGACACAGACTTGCCCAGCACTACACAGACACTCCCCCAGAGCACGTAGAATCACCCCACAAAGCACAGACTAAACCCATATTACAGAGACTCCCCCTATAGCTTTCAGACAAGTTTACCTCACCACAAAGACATGCGACAGTACGTCTTACGACATATATCACTCCTTGATGCACAGGATTGGGCCACAGCACACAAACTTGTCCTTCAGTGCACAAATTCCTGTCACAAAAGACACACTCACCACACAATACAAATCCTTGCTCCAGCCAGGCGTGGTTTCACGCCTGTAATCCCAGCATCTTGGGATTACAAAGTAGCTCAAGCTGCTGCCTACAAAACAGGAGACACCCAGCCATGCACAGAAATTCACCAAAATGCACAGATTCACCCATCCATATAAATACTCGCCTCACAACTCACACAAACACCATCGAGCACTGAGACTCACCCTAAGTGTACACACAAGCTCTTCAGGGCACAGACTTACTCTGTAACATACCACAGACTTACTCTGTAACATACTGAATCATATCCAACACACTTAGATGTGCCTTATGATTCACAGTGATGCGTGTAAACGCATAGATTGCTTCCACAATGCACAGAATTCCATCATAACACAGACTTAACTCTACAGTGCAAAACCGACGGTGCACATAAACATTTCCCAGTTGGTAGACACACAACACACATATTGCCCCTCCAATGTAAAGATTTCCGTCATGGTAGACAGACGTGCTTTTCCATGCTATTGAGCTACAACTCTGGCCTACAACAACAGAAATACAGCTTGTGTAATAGTTACCAGCAAGGCCTCTAGACCCATACTAACTGGGTTTGAATCCAGGTCCCATCCCTTGCTGATGGTATCACCTCGGGTAAGTATATTTCTTTGTTCTTTAGTTTGTGCAACTGTAAAACAAAGATAACAGTAGTGCCTACTTCAGAGGGTTGTTGTGAATAATAAATACATTAAGATTTGTTAAGTGCTTAGTACACTGCCTGGCACATACTAACAATTAGAACTGTTAATTTATATTACAGCCGTCACTGTCTTTACTACCAAAACAAAAAAAGGCTACCCCAGACGTCTAGAATCATCTGACAACACGAAGACTCACCATATAGTATATAGATTAGCTCTAGAACATCTAGAAACACTCGACAGCACACAGGCACCCTGCCATAGTACCCACATACCCTACAGACGGGAACCCCAACCAGACATCACTCACAACCCACAGAATTGCATGACAAGTAAGAACTTTGTGCACAGGCTTGCTCTATAACACATCCCACAATACCCAGACTGGAAGCCAGGCTGTGTGTTGTACCCAGCCTTGCCCCACAAGGCACAGGCCCACAACACACACACACACACACACATACACACACACACACACATCCTAACCTCATAGATATGTCCTACATCACACAAACACACCTTATCACACACATATTTTTGTTTCACAACATGTGGATACCCCTGCTCTTCACAAACATGTTCCAAAATACATGCTTCTAAAATTGGCAGCATCACATGATAATACAGAGCCCCCATTCCACAACACTTTTTTTTGTTTTGTTTTGTTTTGTTTTTGTTTTTGAGACGGCGGCTCACTCTGTCGCCCAGGCTGGAAGTGCAGTGGCGCAATCTCAGCTCACTGCAGCCTCTGCCTCCCAGGTTCAATCAATTCTCCTGCCTCAGTCTCCCGAGTAGCTGGGACTACAGGCACGTCCACGCCTGGCTAATTTTTTATATTTTTAGTAGAGATGGGGTTTCACCATGTTGGCCAGGATAGTCTTGATCTCCTGACCTCAGGTGATCTGCCCACCTCAACCTCCCAAAGTGCTGGGATTACAGACGGGAGCCACCATGCCCGGCCACAACACATTTTACACTTATCTCATGCTTGTCTCATAAAGAACTACATGCCCCACATCGCCTAAGTTGCCCGTAAATCTGACTTACCGAACACTACCACACATATGACCAGGCCCCACACTACACAGATTTGCTCTGTAATACCTAGATAAGTCCTACCATGCAGAGATATCCCCCTAAACACAAAACCATCCTAAATGCACGGTGTCACATCACAACGGACACACAAAGTCATCCCATAACATGCAGACTTGCACGAAAACACCCAGACTCCCACAAAGCAAACCCATGCCCACAATGCTAAAACCTACCACACAGTGCCCAGATTGGCACAAGACAAAGACTTGCCTCAACTCATCTAGTCTCAACCCACATGATACAAAACTTGCTGTACAATGGTTAAAAGCTTATACTCAGGTCTCAGACTGCCTGAGTTTCAATCCCACATGCATCACTGACTAGTTGTGTGACCTCGGAAAGGTTTTTGGAACTCTCTGTGCCCTAGTTTTCTCAGCTATTTGTTAGGAATAATTATGTAATAGGGGTACTTATCTCTTATAGCTGTTAAGAGGAATAAATGGGCTGGGTGTGGTGGCTCACACCTATAATCCCAGCACTTTGGGAGGCCGAGACGGGTGGATTACCTGAGGTCGGGAGTTCGAGACCAGCCTGAGCAACACGGAGAAACCCCGTCTCTACTAAAAATACAAAATTAGTCGGGCGTGGTGGCACGTGCCTGTAATCCCAGCTACTCGGGAGGCTGAGGCAGGAGAATCGCTTGAACCAGGGAGGCAGAGGTTTCAGTGAGCCGAGATCGTGCCATTGCACTCCAGCCCGGGCAACAAGAGTGAAACTCCGTCTCAAAGGAAAAAAAAAAAAGAGGAATAAATGAGTTAATGCCTATAAAGTGTTTAGAGCAATACTTAGTAAAGAGTTAGTGTTACTGGTGTTAGCTGATCAGGTTGTCATTGTCACTCCACACGGAACTGGAGCAAAAAGGTAAGACTCAATCTAAAACAACTCGAATCAACCCACAATACATAGAATATCCCTCATAAAGCACAGAATCGCATCACAATGAATACTCTTACCACTCTTTTCCTATAACACCCATACTGAGGGCACCTATTCTTTTTTTTTTTCTCCAGACGGAGTCTTGCTCTTGTCGCCCAGGTTGGAGTGCAGTGACGTGATTTCGGCTCACTGCAACCTCCACCTTCTGGGTTGGAGCAATTCTCCTGCCTCAGCCTCCCGACTAGCTGGGATTACAGGCCCACCACCACACGCGGCTAATTTTTGTACTTTTAGTAGAGACAGGGTTTCGCCATGTTGGCCAGGCTGGTCTCGAACTCTTGACCTCAGGTGATCCACCCATCTCTGTCTCCCAAAGTGCTGGGATTACAGGCATGAGCCACCATGCCCAGCCTAACTGCACCTATTCTGTAATGCCTAGAAGCATCTATCGTATACAGTTTCTGCATAACACCTAGACGTATCACACAACACCTAGACACACTACAGTGCACAGCATACCCATGAAACAAAAACTTATTCATGCAGAGTCATCTCAGTTTAAGCAAATGCACCCTATCATACACATACATGCTCTCCAATACACATACTCACCCCAGAACACCACATTGGCTCCACAACACAAGAAACTCACTTCAAAATCTCTAGAAACAATCCACAAGCCATAGACTTCTCCAATATGCAGAACAGCATCTCACCACATAAACGTGACTACAATTAACAGACAAGAAACCAGGACATGCCCCATAACACATACATTATCCCCATGACATAAATGCTGGTCCAGCAAAATGCTGTCTTGCCTATACAACACTAAGATGTGCTTCATAAAATACAAACTTGTTTGACAACACAAATTAAAATATTTCAACATGGATATATATATTCCATAACACACAGACTTGCTCTACAACACACCGACACACCCCATATCACCCAGACTTGACCCAAAACACATGGCAATACCCGATAAACAGTCACTCCTTTTTTTTTTTTTGAGACAGAGTCTTGCTGTGTTGCCCAAGCTGGAGTGTAATGGCGTGATCTTGGATCACTGCAACCTCCACCTTTCAGGTTCTAGCGATTCTCCTGCTGCAGCCTCCCTAGCAGCTGGGACTACAGGTGTGCACCACCACGCCCAGCTAATTTTTGTATTTTTAGTAGAGACTAGGTTTCATTTTGTCCAGGCTGGTCCCGAACTCCTGACCTCAGGTGATCCACCTGCCTCGGCCTCGCAAAGTGCTGGGATTACAGGCGTGAGCCACTGCGCCTGGCCTGAGTCTCTCCCTTTAACACACAGACTGGCCACACAAAATAGCCTCTTCCTGCTACAACTTCCCTCACAGCAGCACCTCCCACAAAGGATGGTCCACATACAGAGAAACACAGTATGCAGATATGTTCTGCAACACACAGCCTTCCTGGACAAGACCTAGACTCGCCTGGAAACACCTAGATCCATTTTACATCTTAAAGACTCACATCCCAGGCCAGGTGTGGTGGCTCATGCCTGTAATCCCAGCACTTTGGGAGGCCGAGGTGGGCGGATCACGAGGTTAGGAGTTCGAGACCAGCCTGGCCAACATGGCAAAACCCCGACTCTACTAAAAATAAAAAAAAATTAGCTGGGCATGGTGGCAGGCACCTGTAATCGCACTCAAGAGGCTGAGGCAGGAGAATCACTTGAACCTGGGAGGTGGAGGTTGCGGTGAGCCGAGACTGCACCATTGCACTCCAGCGTGGGTGACAGAGCGAGACTCCATCTCAAAAAAAAAAAAAGACTCAAATGCCAGATTAGTCTGCCAACCCATGGACATGCTTCACAATGCATGGATAGGACCACAATGCATGGACATGCGTTACCACACATGGAACTACACAGACTCTACCTTTAACACACAAATGGTCTCCATAAAAAACTTCCTTGTCTCTTCAAAACTTAATATCAGAAGAAATGCTCAAAAATGCATATAGACTCAACAAGGCATAGACATACCCCCTTCAACTAGCCTTGTCCCTTAACACCGAGACTCATCTGAAACATAGAGATTCATTATGCCACACCTAGAATGGCCCCCCAGAACCCAGACTAATTCCAGAACACCCAAATAGGAGCCACAGTATATGGACATAACTCTACATATACAAATCCTTCCTACAACATAACAACTAATCCCACACAACAGTTTCTTGCTCCACAACACCAACACTTACCTCCCTGTGCATAGAATTGCTGGACAATACAGACGCTTCCTACAATTACAGATATGATTCACAATGCTAAGACTTGCTGTAACACATGCCAACTTATCCAAGCCACATAGAATCACAACATTATATGTATTATCGGACATGTCCGTATATTTTGGGGACAACTGAATTTACCCCATGACACCCAGCCTTCCCCAAAATACATGGACATGTCCCATAATACATATAATTTTGAGACAACAAAGACTGGTCCTGAAAAATAGTTTTTTTTTTTTTTTTTTTTTTTCTTTTGAGACGGAGTCTCGCTCTGTCGCCCGGGCTAGAGTGCAGTGGCTGGATCTCAGCTCACTGCAAGCTCCGCCCCCCGGGTTTATGGCCATTTTCCTGCCTCAGCCTCCCGAGTAGCTGGGACTACAGGTGCCCGCCACTTCACCCGGCTAGTTTTTTGTATTTTTTTAGTAGAGATGGGGTTTCACCGTGTTAGCCAGGATGGTCTCGATCTCCTGACCTCGTGATCCACCCGTCTCGGCCTCCCAAAGTGCTGGGATTACAGGCTTGAGCCACCACGCCCGGCCAGAAAAATAGGTTTTTTATTTCATAACACCAACACTTAGCTGAGAGCACACAGAAATGCTGAGCAAAACATGCATAAAACCCCACGATGCATAGACATGCCCTACAACACGCAGAGTCACTTCGTAACACACAATCTCACTGCAACACTCCGACCCAGGGACTCACCCTGAGATGCTCAGACTAACACATCACATCCAGATCTACCCCCACCTAACCCTAATTGCCCCATGTCACCAGACTTACATTGCAATAGCCAGGCTTGACCTGCAATAGTCTGATTTGCCCCATAACAGCTAGACAAGACTATCCACACAATGCATACAAAGACCCCCAAAATGTTTGCTTGTCTCCACAACACTGACAGTTTCTTAAGAACACACGCAGATGCTGGAAAATACACAACCAAGTCCTGCAGCACCAAGATATGCGCCTGTAACACCCAGATTTGCCACACGACACCCAGAATAACTGCAAAACTCCAGAATGCACCACAACAAGAATACATGCCTTGCAACACCAGATCATGCCTTACACCAACAGTCCCCAACCCATTTGGCACCAGGGACCACTTTTGTGGAAGACAGTTTTTCCACGGACTGGGAGTGAGGTGGGAGGGGTGGTTTTGGGATGAAACTGTTCTGCCTCAGATCATCAGGCATTAGATTCTCATAAGGAGTACACAACCTTGATCCCTCTCATGCACGGTTCACAATCGGGTTCACACTCTTATGAGAATCGAATGCTGTAGCTGATCTGACAGGAGGCAGAGCTCAGGCGGTAGTGCTTGCTCACTCACTGCTTGCCTCCTGCTGTGTGGCCTGGTTCCTAGCAGGCCATAGAGTGGTACTGGTCCATGGCCTACGGGTTGGGGATCCCTGCCTTACGCCGCATGTTGTGCTCCATAATACACAAACCATCCTAATAACATAGACTAACTCTATACTTTTTTGCCTCAATAACATTAAGACATGCCTTAGAAAACAACAGAAATGTTGGATAACATACAGAAAAAAACACATAAAAGATATACCCTATACCACTTACCCTCGCCTCATAGCACTCAGTTTCACTTGTGACAGCTACATTACCCCCAAAATACTTAGACCTACCCCACAGCACCCAGACATGCCCCACATAACCAGAAACATCACATATCACTCAAACACCTTCCAACAACCAGACTTGCCTGGCAACCCAGACTGACCTACAATCCATAGTAATGGCCCACAGCCAAGAGACTTCTCACAACTTACAGACTGGCCACAAAAAGCATCTTTTTGCTTTCACAACATCAAGACTTTCCACACAGCACATAGAAACAATGGACAAAGTTCAGAAAACCCCAGAGTGTACTGGTATGCCTCATAACATCCAGAGTCATCCCATAACACAGGACCTAGACTGGCCCAATAACATAGAATTAATACCCATGGTAAACAGACATGCCCTCTAATATATGAATTCATCACACAACATGCACACGGTCCCCACAAACACCTTTTTGGTGTCAAGAAGAAAAAGACTAGCTTCACAGAACGGAGAAATGCTGGACAGTGCACCTGCAGTTAAGAAAAACCAACCTCACAGACATAGCATTCATCACCCGAATGTGTTACATAATAACAGGCATCACGTTATGACACATGTATCTACCCCCCAGCACCAGAGTAGCTCCATAAAATACCTTCTTGCTTTTACAGTGCGAAGACTCACCTCATAGCACAAGTCTGACATGCTGGAGAACACTCAGACAAAACCCTTAACATAAATAAATATCACCCAGATTGACTCCACAACATGAAATCTAATTGCGTGAAACCCATGCTAGTCCACAAAACCAGACACTCCTTATATCACCCAGTCTAGCTTCACAACAACCAGACATAATGGAAACCAGCCCCACAACTCCTGAAAATACTCCACACCCAACAAACCTTCCCCCAACACAGAAACTTGCCGGCAAAACAAACGCAATGGCTCACGCCTGTAATCCCAGCACTTTGGGAGGCTGAGGCGGGCGGATCACCTGAGGTTGGGAGTTCGAGACCAGCCTGACCAACATGGAGAAACCCTGTCTCTGCTAAAAATGCGAAATTAGTCGGGCGTGGTGGCGCATCCCTGTAATCCCAGCTACTCCGGAGGCTGAGGCGGGAGAATCGCTTGAAGCCGGGAGGCAGAGGTTGCAGTGTTGCACCATTACACTCCAGCCTGGGCAACAGAAACTCCATCTCAAAAAAAAAAAAAAAAAAAGGAAGAAAGGAAAAAACTTCTTGACACTCTTACACCAAGACCTGCTTCAAAGCACACAAAAAGGATATAAAAGGATTGAAAACATACAGAACAACTTTGCAATGTGCAGATATACAACAGTACTCACCTCACATTACAGAGAGTCATACAACAAGATCCATGCTGGTTCCACAATACACAGACACATTCCATATGCAGACACAGACACATTCCATACACACACACACATTCCACACACACACACATGCACATTCCATACACACAC